>NW_009916705.1:0-12284 GCF_000696875.1 Nestor notabilis | reverse complement strand
AAAATTATTTAAATAGGTTATTTAAATAAATTCAAAATATGAAAATCTAAAATAAAATTAGAATTCTGCCTTTTATTGATTGATAAGCTCAAGGCTTAATTTAACTTAAGGATAATGCAGACAAGGATCGCTGTCGATCTGTGAGTAAGTGCAGCATATTGAATGGTGGGAGTGATGGTAAAAACTCCTTTAAATGTTCAATTTCACAAGCCGTTGGTAACAGCAGGTGATATATGCATTGACCAGGCAGAAACCCCCCCTTATTTTTTTGTTACAGAGCAATTCAGTGGAAAAAAGAAGTAGCTATTGTCAAAGGCCACCAACAGATGTAGCTGGAACTAGAGTAGCAACACAAATGTTGTGAAAATCTGTTATCCACTTATGAAATTGCACACCTTCTTTACTGAGCACAATATCAAAAGATCTGTTGAATTTTTCTAATTCATTGAAGACATAAGCTGCATTTCTGTTAATGCAGAATTAAACTCCCATAGTCTGATTTGAAAACTCCATGTAATATCTATTTTTGAAAGTTTGGCTCTCAATATCTTGATCTGGCCTTTTGTTCTGTACATCAGTATTATTTTTAATCAGTCAAAAGGGACACACTTTTTTTGAAGACTAGTTATTCAATATGCAAAGAACTAAATATTTTTAAGTACTATTTCTTCTGGAGATACTTTCATACTTGAAAATTTGCCAGGGGTTCTTGGGGATCTCACTTTGTAACAATTCTCAGAGGTCCTATATGCAACATTTATTTCTTATAAATAGACCTCATTTGTGCAAAAAGCTCCTGCAAGGGAATGGGACACATTATTTTTCAAATTGTCTAACACTGTTATTTTTTAATAACCTCTATAGTGTACTAAGTTGGAGAAATTCTTCTAAGAGCTAAGGATAAATTTCTAGCTTTTACCACTGAATAAATGCAATTCCTTTTATATGACATTTGTTATTTTATTAATTAAAACTGCAGACTCTGAGTCCCACCTGTCTAGCTAAGGGGTTGTTGTAGCTAACTGCTTCACTGCACAAATTGTTTTCAATAGAAATGGGTTGTTACGATTTATTAGTTGTTAACTGTCATTTAAGAAGAGTTAAAAATATTTTGTGACCTAATGGTCAATCTGAGATTTCTATGGTTGGGTTTGTTTCTTGTTGGTTTTCTTTTTTTTTTTTGGCGGGGGGGGTGGGGTGGGGTGTGTGTTTTGGTTTTCTTTGGTTTTTTGTTTGTTTGTTTTGTTTTTGCTTTCCAAATAGAGACTTTAATCAAGACACCAGTCAGAAGAAATCTGCAATAGAAATAACTGTAACTTTATTCTCCAACATACATCTTAAATGTAAGGCCTATTTGACCTATGAAGTGTCCTATGGGCTAGCTTTTACTTCCACTGCCTTCTACATGATGGTCTCTGACTATTTTCTCTCTTACCACAGATGTAAAGCTTGTGGTAATTATGAGTACCAGCATGTGGTAATGTAAACTGAACTTTAAACCACTAAGAAGCCTTCAAGAGTAAAGCACAGAACTGTAGTGAAGTTAGAAAATAATTAGCAAGGAGACAAGAGTAAGAATTCAGAAGCTTAACTGTGACATTTCTCTTTGGCCCCCAGCAAACCAATTGCTGCTCTATAATGTCATCTTGCTTTTAGTTCTTTCTTTGTGATTAAGGAATTTTACATTTTTCATATGTATAGGTTGATATTGTAGAACAGGTTTGAAGGCTATGGGTTATAGGAGGTCAGTTCGAATTATGCTATAAGTAACTAGCTTTCATCCTGAAAAGTCACATCCTCAATTCCTAGGTACTTTCCTAGGTTTTCCCTTCTTATTAGTTGTTGAAAAGAGAGTTGTAATATTGGTCTGAAGTTTGGCACTACAAAATGAAAAGTTACTTAAAATGGAAAAAATCAGTATTAATGTCTCATATATAATGGTATATGTGCTATATACCATTTAGCAATTTAGCCTAATTTCCCTGTTAAGTGTAAATATGTTACCATACCTGTAAATGCCAATTATATCACATTAATTTCCCCTTGTGTAGACTCAATGAAGTCAGGAGAATCTGCCTACTAATTAACAAGGTTTAACTAAAAGCATTGTAAGTAAATGTTGCTTAACTTCTGTATTCTGCCTTCTTATATCACAATGAAATGACCATGTTTTTCAAATAAAGCTTAGCTTATATGAATACCTCAATAATTACTTCATCAGGACAATGATTCTCCAATGACGCTGTTGTAACATTTTTATTGCACTGAACTATGTGTACTATTTTATTCATTATGAATATGGAAAAAACCATATTTGTACACTAATGTAGATTGAAACTGGGTTTCAACTTAATGCAACATCACTCTCTTCTAATCTCATTTTCAGTGTTTCAGAAGTCATAATGCAAAACGTGGTTCAGTGTTTTTATAAATTTTAACACTAGGACTTTGTGGTGGTAAAAGGTCGATTGCAAAGTGAGAAGTTGAAGAATATAATCTACTGTGAAATTTTTTATTTCATTTCTTCTGACAAATTTCTAAAATTTCAGTGTACTAAATATATTACAAAAAACACCAGGAAGTCAAAACAAATGTATTATTTCTTTATTTGCAAGTAAATCTCTTCTGTATATACTCATTTAAAGCATTTACAGGTCCTTGTGAAACCTACTCTATTCCTTGTTGATTGTAAATTTACAAAAAATACATCTTTTTCGCAGTAATAAAAACTTCAGTACTATTTCTTACATATTTGGTCAACTTTGACTATACAACTGTACTTATTGTTTCTGTATGAAAATATAGGCTAGGAAGGTGTCATGTAGGTCACCAAGTCCTGGTGCCCATAGACCACAACCATACAACAGATGACTAGGTTAGAAGATCTCACAGAGCATCCATTCCACTCTCCACAGAACCCCAATATTGTATTAGAAGTGAATGTTTTCTACCCTAAAACTCTGAAAGTATCACTATTAAATGATTAAACCCAAAAATCTGTTCCCCAGCAGCTGGAAGTGGACTATTTCGTAAGATCAGCTGAAAGTTTTTGTCATTTCTGGAAACATACTTACTTCTTAGATCTGATGCTTGTCTTCTTTATCATTAACTAAATAATACAGATCATACAGCTTTATGTTATACTGGAAGCATTAGTGAAAATTTACAGTCCAACATTATGAATAAGTGGCTTTAACAGCATGGAGCCTGCCTTGCAGTTCTGCATATTCTAGGGAAGATCTTTAACAGATGTACTCCAATTTGAGAAGGCTTTGATCATCTTGTTTTACTTTATTTTTTTAGATGATGAACACAGGGATTTCCTTTTTTCTCTTTAAAGTGGCTTTGGGTTTTTTCTTCTTTTATATTTTTTTTTTTTTCATTCTTGGTGAGGAATTTAATAAAATCTTAGTAGAAATTTCTAGTTTCTGGTGTTTACAAGTATGTAAGTGCATGAATTTATTGCAAGGGTTTTATGATCAAAAATACACACTATGTTTAGTCCTACACTTTGAAGTTTAGGCAACAGTTGGGAGCTTCTGTCATTTATTCTATTCTTCCTCATTTGACATAATTATCAGAAGTTAGGAGACAGAATTTGTTGCTAATGCAATACTAACATAAGAATGCTCTGAAAATAGACTTCATGAAACAAAAATAATGTCTTTGGTTTATATTATGTAATATTTTATGGTTGTCATATTGAGATACAACTGAAGAAGAACTTCACAAAAATTGCCCATATTTTTAGCCAAGCCTGTCTGGAAACACCTGAAATTGGAAAACAATCTCTATTTCGTTTAATGTCTCCAAATGTTCAGGCAGTTATCCCTCTCAGTAAAATTCTTTATGCAGAAAGTTTCACTCTTGATTATACAAAATAGTTCATAATTTGGTGCACAGTTCACTGACATTTTATAAATTTCAATTTCACATTTCAAGAGAAGGAAAGGTAAAGCTGCATAGATCCTGTAGATTTTCAGGTTAAGTGACTAAGGATTTAAGAATATTTATTACAAGTTGAATCCCTTCGTGCTTTAGTTTTGGATGTGAGGCTCAAGTCATTCACCCTACACCTAATTTAGTTTTCTTCCCTATTTCTAGTCTGGAGTGGCTATTTAATTTCAGCATTGTGGGCGCAGAGGAGAATTTCACTCAACAGTGCCATGTCAGGGAGCAACTATTGAGGTTCAGACAGGATCTATGCACTGTGATCTATGCACATGAGATTTCTGCAGGGTGAAATCTCATGTTTTCCCAGGCTTCATGACATTGGCAATTTCCTGATATCTGGAAGATCAGCCCTGATGGCATCTGTCTAAGGGACAAGGTATTCCAATTCCAATCTATAAGTTGAGGGCTGCATTAAAAAAAAAAAAAAAAAAAAAACCAACTCTAAAAAATGGACATTTAGTATAGCTAGGTATATATGCTATCAACCTTTATCAGGCTGTTGACTAAGAACACTGCCAAAGCCTTACCAAGGCCTATAAAGATCTGGGAAATATCACAGAGAGACCCAGGGGCAAGATAGACATACAGATACTATCACGTCATTTCAGCAGTTAGGCTGATGTATCATGTGCCTTATGCACATAGGCAACTATGCTTTCTTTCCCACTCCCTACCCTTCTTTATTGTTTCTCAGCCAGACTGGCTGACCCTATAAGTCAATGACAGATTATCTAGTCTTAATTTTAAACTACACTGGCCTTTTAGAATGGCTTATTTTAAATGCAAGGTGCAGTAAGCCATGGTAATCCTCATGGTTTTAGGGATGCAGGCATGATAGATGTCCCTAAGAGTCCTTTAGTATTTACTCAGTTGCCTGAGGGTATATATCCATCTTTTGCTTCACAGGAGTTCAGTCTTGGCAGAAAACTGCAAGTATCCACACATGGTTGTATGGCCCAAAATAGAGGGAGGATACTTTTCACAGTGCACACTGGCACTCTGATAACACGGAGTCTGATAGGTTTTGAGGGAAATGGAAGCTGACATTCCCAAGACCTAAGAGCTGAAGAAAACCAGATATCTTGAATCTAGTAGTAGCCTGTGTCCATGAGTATCCTGGTGTCTACGGAGAGTTTAGGAGTACAGCTTCGATGAAGGCCTGCATGATACTGTAGATGTGATTTTTGCAAACCATGGAGGTCTGACATCATGAAGAACAGTCTTCTTAGACCTTGATTACTTCCAGGTCCAGGTTGAATTTTGTCAATTTAGAAAGCTGTCCTTGCTCATTAAGAATCTAAGTCTGTTAGACTGCAACAGGGGAGAGCATTTCCTTGACAGGCAGGGGTTCCTGGAAAGTGGATGTTAACACTGAAGAGTGTGTATTGGCTCCTAGAAAAGGACCTTGAATGTTGCCATTTCTAATTTAAAGCCTTACAATTGCTACTATTCTTCTGAGAATAGACAGGATAAAATCCTACATTAGGTGCAGATGGCCCTTGTGCCATATCTCCTGTCAAGAATAGAGGAAATTCCTGACAAGGAAGGTAGTACTCAGCTTTGAAAAAGGGAAACTCCTTTCTCTAGGTGAAGGCTTGGGATGTACCCATCATGGGTTGAGGAGATGGATATGTGCTAGGACAGCAGAGGTGGGATGCTAGACATCAAGCTCTAGCACGTTTTGGGAAGATGATGCTGTGTGAAAATGGGCTAGATGATGTGGAGTTCTAGATGGAGCTTAGATGTGATTCTGAGAGGAAAAGAGAAGGTTAAGTATTGCAGAAGAAAAAAAAAGAAAAGCTTTATGTAAGTCTTGGTTGTAGCCTCACATTGTCTCATATTGGCCCTGATCGTCATGGTAATATTCTTCTGCAGGAGGCTATTATTATATATCAGTAGGAAGGAGTATAAGTTTTCCTTCTCTCAACACCACAAAGGGGAAAATAGTTTTAAAAATTCAGATTTGCCTCCATAGATTTATATTGTTTTATTTGAATGGGACCTACTTATGTCAAGAAAATGCTATTTATTTTTGGGAGCAGAGTTTAAAAAAACTTGTGTGATAGAGAGAACAAACTGTACCAATAACAAAAAGTTACTTGCTTCAAGCATGAATCATTTTAACATCATTATTTGTTTTTTACAAACAATTGTAGCTCTGTTGCGTTTCTTTGAAATGATTACATGTTGTGTTTAGTTTAGTTCTAGTTTTGCTTTGTTTTTTTTAATCAGATCTGCAGTTTCATTCCACTTCATATTGAGAGGATGCAAGTAAACATGTAATATGCAGTCTCAGATTCATGCTAATGATGATCCAGCAAATTGAGGCACTATACTCTGTTGTTCAGTTGTGTTTTGTGGTGTAACAGTAAAGCCTTATTTGAAATTATAATAATTTCAAAGCTTTCTTCAGGATTTGTGTCTTTACCAGTAATCTTGATTTGATGAATTGATAATCAATGGTTAAAATAAGTATCCTGAGCTCTAAGATTATTTAAAGCTCTTTATATATATCTATTAATTCATTTTTATGCAAAGTGAACTGGTAAGAGAGGTTTGCACAGAACATCAGGAAAAAATACTTTTAATGAGAATAAGTAAGAGGAACTGAGAGGGGTGATCATGACTTGATCTTAAAGTTCTTTTCCAACCTAGTTGATTCTGTGACTTTAATTCACCGAATAACAATACTGGGAGAAAATCTGTTGCTCTGCAGTTCTGGTAATGTGGGTGAAAGTTATTTACATGTATTAGGAGGCCTGTTTCCCCAAAGAGATCATACACTTTGATACACTTTGTATGGGTTTCTGCTTAAATAGGCATCTTAGAGTAGTTCTTTCTCCTCGTTTAGATACAGGAAAGCAGAGAGGAAAATTAATTTCAGATGGCTTTAAGCAAATGTTAGAAAGGTTAACATTCACAGACTTCCAAATATCTTTTGGGCAGCTGACATTTTCAAATGCTAAGCTTTTTCCTTTAGCTGAATTACAGTGCTGGACAGAATGCAATGGATGTGTGAAATGAAATATGCCATTCAAATATAGAAGAGAAGGGGAAAACTGCTTGTAACTATTACAGAGAATAAAAGATAAAATTGAAAGTCTCTGCTACAAGCTGAGTGTTCTATTTGAGGCATTTCACATGGACTTGATATATTTTATGTATGAGAAATGCTTGGAAATGTTTTTCTCTCACCAAAGTATCTCCAAGAGTAATTTATTTTCAGATGAGGAAATTGCCTGTTCAAATGAGAGAAAGATGTGGTTTGAAATTCCACAAAACTACATTGCAAGCTGAACCTGAAAAACAGGCAGACAGTATTACTAACTGGGCTAACATGTCTGAGTACCACTTTCGATTCAAGACAGTCAATATGTTAATTTTCTTTGTTTTAATATTGATGACTGTAGCATGCATCCCTATAGTATGGAAACTGAGTATCCATCATCAACATGCATATGTGTATATATAAGATACATATGATTATGATGTCTACCAATGCTCCTAACACCTTCTGGACCTGGTAGCCTTCTTCAGTCATATTTAACAAAGGAATAGATATCACTCAGCAACGGGACATTGCAATGATTTTGACTAAGTTTATTCATGCAGCAAAACCGGAAGGATTTAGTAGTTCTGAAGTCAGAGGAAACCAATGGTATTGTAGGGAGGATTTGATGAAAGTTGGCTAAATTATGACAAGCAAGGGATGTGGGAAGAGCTTCATACTACTGGTGCTGGATGGGGAACTGCCAAGGGAGAACAGAATTGCAGTGGGGTTGTTGTAAGGATAGGGTGGAGATAAGATCTTCTTTTATTTGAATGAAAAATAGACAGAGGGGAATATATGGGAAGGTGGACATAAGTCCCTGGAAAACCAGGTTTAACCATAGTTATATGCTTAGTGGGACACTTCAGAAGTCTTTAATTTATAAGATAGCAATAACAATGACAGCAGTGATAGCAAATTTCCATCATTAAGGTATTGCCTTTTGTAAATAAACTAAAGATCAGTTTCTCTCCTACATTCACAGATTTGTCTGTAATACACATGTCAAATCCACAAACCATGGGCGGTTCATAAGGACCATAAAATAAACAACTCAACCTGGCATTTTATTTCAGGAATGATTATGCCTTGTTTTAAACATCACTGCATAAAAACGTACATGCAGCCTTTGCAGCAAGAACTCACACCAAATATCTTCTCAGGCATAACTATGAGGCTACCAAAGTGACCTTTTCATGTGTTTACTCACCCTGTTCCTTAAATTCTTTGCTGAGCAGTAAATGCAGTTCCAAGAGGAGAATGAGGAGCACTGGACACATAGGATGTGGTATTACAGTCACAATCTAAGAGTGGGTGGGTGCTTTGGTTACTTACCTGGAAGAATGATTGTGGTTCTTGGTGATGGAATGCACTGTGGTTACTTAAACTCTGGAAAAAAACAATGGGATTCCGTACTCTTCTGTTTTTCTCTGTACATTTCCTCTATAACTGTGCCCTCTGCCAAGGGGCTTCTCCATTCTTAGTGTCTAAGATATGTAATTATTATCATACCCAACTCAGTATTGATTCTGCTGGAGGCAGATTTGGCCCTGTATGTCTTTTCCAGAACTCTATTTCTAGTAAAATAAGAAGAATGTTGTGAGAAAAATACAATTTTCTATAAATTCACAAATGCTTCCAACTACTTTTTACAGGAACCTGTTTAGACTGTTAAGCTTATGATAACAAAGATGACTTCTTTCTTGTTATATGTAGCAAAGTGAAAGGTAAATCACAGTGCCTGTAGGTGTAAGTGCAATACAATTAACAGTTGTCCAGACTATATCTTTTTATCCCTTCTTTTTATGGCTGAATGTGATTCAGTATTTGTGTGTTGATTTCTTCGAGATTAAAAGATCCAGCTTTTGGCTGTGATTTGACAGCATGTCAGCTAGTATTTACTCTTCATGCTTTCTTCTCAACAGTGCTAGATGAAAGGACAAGAATTTGATTAATACATTTTTTTGTTTAAAACATGATGTATTTCATATAAAATCTGAAGCATACGGTCTGCATGAAACCTGAGAAATACCTTGAAGCCTGTATCTTTTAAGTTATTTAAGTACTTATCTCATAGCAATAGATTTAAACATGCACTTAAATATTTTGTTGAATTACACCCTAAATATAACCAAACATATGTCTGGTTTTGGGGAGGAGGAACACTAAAGAGTGACAGTAGGCTAGACTTAGAAATCGAGTGCTAACTGTCTGAACAGCATAGTTCAGTGAAAACAATGCGTATGCAACATCAAAGCAAGGTTGTGTGACAAAAGCCTCTGTGGCTGTTGAGGATTGGAAAGGAGAAGTCATTCTTCGGAATATTTTGGTCCTATGGCAAATGAAGACCTTTTTAATAACCTACTGAAGCTTAAATACTTAATGATAAAATGTCTAAGATGATAGTGAAAGTTACTCTTGGTTAATCTACTCTTCAGTAAAAAATAACCAGGATAAATTGTCATTATTTAAAACATTTTCTCATTCTGGACTGGAATAAAACAAAATCCTTCCATGGGATATTTTTTTTTTTAGTAACATGCAATTGAGCGTTTGACTTGCAACCAGTTATCCTAATTATCAGAGCACTCAGCTGAAGGTGGGTGGGCTCTTCACCTTCCTATCTGCTCTGCTCATTTCAGAGATGTCTGTAACCTCAGCCCACATTCTACCTAAACACTGTAGTTATAAGCTATCATAATTTTCATTTTAAAGTTCCACAATGAAAACTAAATAACTTAAATGTTGTTGGTTTTAATTTTTAAAAGTTTTGAAAGATACGAAAAAGAACGAAAGTAGTTGCCAGTCAGGTGTCTACAACTGACATTCACTATTGCTATAACCATGCTGAAATTATGGAAATTGGATACATGTTCTCTTGTGCTGGCAAGAATGCGCTCTCACTGTATATATGAGATCAGTTAATAATTGTAAAATATATTCTGCATAGTTTTAGGACCAGACACTGGTTCTTACGCTTTCTGCTCAGCGTATATCTGTCTTGCGCAGCCTTTCACAAGACTTTTTCATGAGCAGTAACCACTAGAATGTACTTATAGCTTAGAAGGATTCTATCACTTTTCAAATCTTTCCCCTACATTTTACTGCTACCTTTGCCAATGGCACTGCAAAAATGCTGAAATATTATGAGGCCAAGGGAACAAGAGTTCTCTTTGGAATAGATTTTTATTTCTTGAAATATATATTGAATCAAATTAATAATGTCTTGTCTGACACGAATCCTCTAGGCTGGTAAGGAATGAATGAATATACTCTCATTTAATTTTGAGTTCTAGCGCATTACTAAATCAAATTCTTAAGTGACTAAACATCTGATACAGGATTTCTTCTTGTCAGGCTTTCCTTCGTTTGCTTTTTGTAATTCTATATTTCAGTTGAGCTGTTATAGCAAGTTTACACTAAGTCCTTCTTCGCTTTTTGCTATTTCTATTCTGTCTAGCGTATGGCTTTTGCATGCATTATCTTTAACAGTTTGGAGAGACTACAACAGTTGAGACACTAAGCATGACCATTCAGGTGTTGTTTTTTTTGGGTGGGGTTTTTTTCTTTTTCTTTTTTTTTTTTTTTTTTTTTTTGTTAAAAAGACTGCAGCACACAAAATCAGAAAACATTATTTTAGAAGCAGCAATGACTTCAAACTGATTTCCTTTAATAATATCCAAGATCATTTTATTCCATTATAATCTGTATTTTCACATTTTTGCTTGTCATTAAAAGTTATTCTGATGTTTGCCAAGCAGGATGTGAATCACGTTAGTGACTGGGCTATAGCCCAAAACTTTGAACTGCCACAAAGTATATATAAGCCTGGAATGCTCTGTGTATGTGTAAATAAAAGTTATATGTGAGAGGAAAAAAGAACAAAAGACATTAATCGGGAGTGTTACCCTTTTTGCTTTAGAACATAGATTATTAATTAAGTGGCTATACTCGCTGCCATTCAAGTAATTAAATAATATACAAACGAGTTTGTATTTTGGTCTAATTGCTGCTTAGAGACAGGCTAGGGACTCTACTAATTCTGGTCTTGACATAATATTGTGACTTCATTTTACACAGTCTGCAGCTCAATGTTTTTTTAAGTTATTGCAGAAAGATATAGTTATGTGTTCCGATGTATTGTTGACCAGATTTGATTGGAAGGTGTGTTTCAACTCTTACCAAAGAAAATATCTTTGCTCCTGACCTAAAGCTATAAGGAAATGTCTCCTATGCTCACATTTTTTGTATGATTGTCCCTTGTATAAAAAACATTTAACACTCCAGAATTCTGTAAGTACAGATGATGATTTCTGTCATTTAGTATAGAGTTCAAAGCTGGTAATTGGCAGATTGCTTTGCTTTGCAATTGCTAGCACTCTTTTAGGTTACTGATCTAGATAGTACCATGTTTTTAATTTTGTCAGTGAGTTTGCTGCCTATTGACCCCAGGTTTATGCATTTGGAGACTATATGTGACAGTAATTCACTCAATTTCTGTTCGGTATTTGAACGCTGCTTAGATTTGATTTTCTGCCTTGATTGATTTCCAGTAGGTGGCATCCATGCCAAATAAAGCTCTGTTAGCCTCTTCTAGTCAGAGTGGATTTATATTTCAGTCAAGAGAGAATGGTATTTCAGTACCACCTCTGATTATTAGTTAAAAAATAAATAAAATATGTTTTACTTGAATTATAGATGCACAACATATTCTTATTTCTCCTCCTGCTAGACTCCGACAGTTTTTTTGAACAAGGATTTTTTTGTAAGAAAACCTTGTAATCTTTCTGGATTTGTAAAACCAGATCCCCCCATTCTCAAAGATTACTCGTGCTTTTACTTCACAATTTCTAGATATTCTGCAGAGATTAAATACTAAATTCAAAAGTAAAACAACCAAGAGAGGTATACATTTATTATTTCTAGTTTGAAATTAGATATATGGAAGGACTAAAATGCATTACTTCATTAGGCTGACTGATTATTTATATGCATCTAATTTGGTCCGTAAGAACTTTTTATCAATTATATAGACACAGTTCTAACCCATGTCTATCATAGCCATGTTATTAGTTCATAGTGCAGATATGTCCTCTAAACACTCCTGCTTTCCATCACATAATATCTGTAATTTTGGGTGCTGTTTCCCCAGCTGACCAGTTTACCATGACTAAAAAACTAAACTTTTCCTTTTGCTTTTTGAAATGGCTGTTAGTTCATAGAATCATAGAATAGTTAGGGTTGGAAAGGACCTTAAGATCATCTGGTTCCAACCCCCCTG
>NW_009916704.1:0-96023 GCF_000696875.1 Nestor notabilis | reverse complement strand
AGCGCGGGCACCGCCATCTTGCCCGGGGGCCGCTGGGAGTGGGGCGGAGCGGAGGGGATGGGAGGGCTGGGCCCAGCTGAGGGGAGGAGGTTCTTGCGCCGCCGCAGACCCCGGCGAGGCGGGGCCTTGGGAGTGTGAATGAATACCCGGTCAGGGGTAGGTGTTAAGGGTGGAGAGCGGTGCTGGACTGCGGGGAGCTGGTGGTTGTCCTTCGGGATATTAAAGTTACAAACAGAAACGGCATGTGTTGGCTCCTCCTTCGTGTTTTTGTTTTAACCCGTCAACCCGAAATAAATGGATTTCAAACTGCTTTCAGGCTAAAACACGTGTTGGAAATCAGGCTTTTGGCTTCGAGTGGGGTGACCAGCAGAATGGATACCAAGTGCTTAAATTGGTAGCAGGGTGGCTTCAGAACTCACAAACTCCAGAATTCATACACTTTAAAAACCTGAGCCTGTTTAGAACTCTTGTCTTGGTGGGATTTAATAGGAAATTTGGTTTGCTGTCTTCACAATGTATTTTACTTGCCCATAAACTTCCTCGTTCTTCCCAGCTGTCTTCTAGTTGAAGTAAATCTCTTCGGTCGTGGCAGCGCGTGAGAGGGCTTGCACCGCTTGCCTGCTGCTCCCAGGGACTGCCAGCCCAAGGAAAACAGTGTTCGTGGTGTTACTTAGGTGGCGTTTTACAGAACCGTTCACTCCTCCTTTTGACCAACTTCCTGCTTCAGTTTACGCAAACAATGAGTCTACTTTGACTGACAGTAGTAAAAGGTAGTAGAAAAAGTGTGGAAATCTCATATGCTTGATATGCTTTGATGCTTACCTAAAGCACTGTGGTAGGAGGAAGTCAGGAGTAGTTAACAGAAAAATGGTTTGAAGGGCATGATTGAGTATGGAAAATAATATTGTTTAGAGAAATTTAATCAGTACTATAACAAGTCCTTCCAATCTTGGACAGCCCAGCTTTGTATATTGATTACATGGGAAAGTATTGGCAAACTGTATTTCAGAAAGGAATAGAAATGGTAAAACAGGAGGTATTTAGATTGCCCAGTTAAGTAAGTTCACACAGCCTGGAGAGGATGTTTTGAGAGAGATGTGAGCAGCGCTAAATAAGGACACCAATGCAAATCCATCTTTTAATTCCTCACTTTAAGCTGGGGAGAGAGCATTTATGTGTGGGTAGCAGTCATAGGTCAATGTCTAGTTGTCCTGGTCAAGCAATTCATCAACTGATATCTGCATGGCATAAAAAGATTGATAGGGTGTGTCAAAAGTAGTGTCAAAACTGAAACAATGTACAGGACTATGACTCACAGGAGAGAAGGAAGATATAAAAGTATTAGTTTCACCACTTGAAAGCTATTGGCATTGAAGACCTACCTGCTAGCAAATGTGCAGGTAAGTGTAGCACAGAATTGTTCTGTTATACCACAGTGGGGATAACATGGCGGAAGAAAATGAGGGTTTGATGGAAAATAACAGAAGAAGAAAAAAAACCCAGAAAAGTCCATAAGGGATCGGTGAGCTAATCCTGAAGTGCTGAACTATCTGTCAGTGGGAAATAATGGTTGTGTTCATGGTACTCTGTAAGAAAGGGCACAGGTGCTGTGAAATACTTTCTCATTGGACTGGTAGTTGTATGCTTCACGGGGATGGTACGAATTGTTTTTGTTTTTCTGAAGAGTTATTGTGCTGGCAAAAAGAAAGGGGATTGACAGTACAAGATAACAGATTTTCCTTTATGTTTTGTTTGCTTTTATGTGGGGTGAAGGGTGTTTATTATATTTTAAATGTGAATAAAGACAAATAACTTACATGTTCATATGCGCACACGTACATGTATATCCTCTTCACTGCAGTGCTTTTGCTTCAAAAGTAAGTTAAAAGGAAGACTTTTTTTTACCTTGGAAAAGGAGACCTTCTGGAGCTGAGGACATGGAGGATGGTTTGTATCTCTTTGTTCCAGTTAATCATCTCAATAGAGCCAACTGAAATAGGCACATCTCTTCAGCTTCAGAAATAATACAAAAACAGGACATCACAACTGAAGTTTGACTACTTCGTTGTATGTAGAATGTACGTAGAATGAGGAGTTTAATCACAGCCCAGAGCTCTCCTTTCAGTACTAGTTTCTGTGCGATTTATTAGTTTTATTTGCATCATGGTATGTACTGCTTTGTGGCTGTTAATCAGCAAAGTGTTCCTTACCAACAAGTGGTGTGCTCTTAGACGATGCCACCACAAGCTTTTGTCTGTCTCACTTTTATTTTCTGACAGGAAATCTATATGTGCAGTACATTAAAAAAAATAATCCTGTGTTCCTTATTGAAATACTCTGCTTTCATTCCTCATATTACCAAAAGTAATCAACAGTGGTTTTTTCTGTAGCATGACCCTATTTGAATTTGCCCACTAATTATGACCTCTTTATTTGGACCTGTTCAGAAAGTCATCCATGCATACGCTTAGAAAAGAAGGATTTGTACATGTTTCTAGCTCGTCTTATGGAGGAGTCTCCGGAGTGTCATGCCCCGTCTGACGAGGTATGTAACAGGGTATCATTGCTAGGAAGTATTTTTGCTGCTTATTTTACTAAGATTTAGCCTTTAAAACATCTAATGGCATCCATCAAACAAAACGTTCATAAACATCTATTGTGTGATTGCCACTTTTATGGTGGAGGTCATCCATTCTAGTCTTGTGTTTTGAAAGTTACTGGTAATAAGCCATGCTTTTAAGGTTTTCATGGAAGTCTGATTAAGTTACGTAAAGATACTGGATTCCTAAGAATTGATGAATACTAATTTTTTTCATTTCCCTGTGTCATACTGCTGAAGCATGCCAACATGTCCTAATTGTTCATGAATCCCATAATGAAGTCATAGAATCACAGAAACACAGAATCATAGAAATGGAACGAGATTGGCAGGGAAATGTGGCACTGTCATGTGGTTGCCTTTCCTGCTTGAAAGATGGGAATAAATGATGTTCAGTTTTCTACATGTAGAGACATTATGAAGAGATTATTTGTGTTTACTTCTGACTTAAAGTAGTAAATTGTTTTGTGAGGCAGTTGTTGGCCTCCCTCTGTCCTTCCCATGGGTACTGAACCAGTTTCAGTTTCTGTTCCTGATGATCCTGGTGATGCACCTAGTTTCAGTGATTTAGCCAGAGCTGTCGTTGCTTTTGGGAATGGCACAAAGGAGGTGAAACACCCAGCTAAATGAAGATTCATATATTCAAATTGACAGTCTTGTCAATAGCTGGAATGGTACTAGGCAGCATGGGCAGTGGTAATGTGTTTCCTCCTTGGGGACGTTACTAACTAAGGGCATACGATTCTTCACTTGAATGTTTCTGAAGACATTTTAGTACTTTGTCCATTTATATTATGAGAATAGAACGCATCACATGTAGTAGCAAGACCAGCATGCAGCTCTACCTTTTGTGTGCCAGGCTTTTTTAGTGTTGTGAGTCTTCCTCAGATGCATCTCGGCAGGGTTGTAGGCTGTGAACTCATTCATGTAAGGATCAGTTTAGGGATAACATTTGTTAGGCAAGAGAAAACAGAAACCTTTCTCAGTGCTAAGCACAGCTATAGCAGCAGTAGCTTCTTAAGCAGAGCGCTTTCAGTCTTTTCCTCTCAGGGCAAGAGTGACAGACTTTGCAGATCAGGCTTGGATGGTGATAGCCAAATTGGTCCCAGACACCCTAAGAGCTGTTGTGCTTTTCTAAAAGAAATAACAAACTCCCATTTTATCATTTATTCATTTTCTTATTTCCATAGTTAAAATTCATCCCAGCTTATTTTTAGTTGTGCATACAAAAATATTAAATATTTTATCTTCAACTCCACATGTTGATTGGCTTGTGTAGAAGGTTTTCTTACTCCAGGTCATCTGAGAATGGTTTATAAAACTATCAATAAAATACTACACAGGGATCAAATTAGCAGGTAACAATAACAGTGATGGCTACACTTCTACAAACTTTCAGAATTACCTCTTAAATATTACTGAATTTATAAACAGTTGATCTGATAGAAGACCTAATAATAACAACCAGATTTGAAGGTGAAACAATGGAATCATAAAAATGGGCTGAAGTAATCTAATCCATTTCCTTGCAGTGAAGCAAAATTAAGTCAAATTACACGACCCTTATCAGGTACTTGTCTAACCTGATCTTCAAACTGTTTTCTAGGAGCAATTTTTCAACTTTCTTAGGTGAAGCTTCAGTCTTTCTCCTAGATTTTTTGTGTGTTTTGGTTTTTGCGTTTGTGCTTCAGATCGAGTAACTACAGTTGTACAATTCCTCTATTCGTATGAGGAGGTCAATAGCAACGTTGTGTGTTGCTGGTCTGTTGAACTGTAGTTCACAATAGTCTCCTGACTCTTGTGGCTATCAAATGTTTTCTAGGTCATGTTTGCTTGTTCAGTTTATGTTTCCAAAGCAGGATCTTGTTTTGCTTGGTTTTGGTTTCATCTTGTTGCTGTGCAGCCTTTTCCATAGTCTGTCTTGCTCTCCTTTCCTGTTGTGTAATGTAACTATGCCTCTTTTGATTTTCTTCCTGTGATTTTATATATACCCTTTTCTTTTTGCCTTTTGTATCCCTTGCTAGTGAAAGCATCTGTATTTTTTCAGTAATTTAGTCTTTCTATTTTTATCTATGTGCTATACTATTCCTTTATCCTCATTCTTCACACTGCCTTTACTTCCTTTCTTATTTTCTGATTCTAGTTTTGATAAAGATCTGTTGTTACAACCAAAGTGATCTCATTGTGTTACTGACTTTTCCCTTACATCAGGATATTTTACTGCTGATTCTCTTCTACTGTCAGATTCTCATAGTCCTTGGAATATTTTTCTAGGAGATTTCCTAATAGTTCCTTAAATTTGCTGATACATATCTCTCTGAAATAATTACCATCATTCTATTTTTACAACATCCTTTCTTATTTATAGCATCATCATCATTTTTATTGGAATTACTTTTCATTTTCAGATTTATGGTCACTTCTTCTGTGTTACAATCAAATGTAAAATACCTGCTTTCTCACTCATTGCTGTAATAAAATAGGCTGCAACATGCTTCCAGAGCTGCAGGTGTATCCTGAACATGCTATTTTTCTAGCTGCTATCTCCAGAAGTCAGTCTACCGTTATCAAAAAGTCCTGAAATGCATCAGAAAATTGCTTAAAGAATTAAAACAAACAAACAAAAAAAGCACTTCAGCCTTTTACCTTTTGGTGAGATAGTAATAGATCTCTGCCGATATCACTGATACTACTGTCTTCATTCTTGCTTAATGCTGTTATTTATTTGAGAAATTTACAGAAATGCATGTTTACAGTCTTCTTGAAAGATGTTAGTGAATCTCAAAGCTGCTATCCTTTTCTGGAAAATATCACAAAGTATTCTATTCTAATGCAGACATCTCTCAGGGCAGGTGGAGTGGACCTGCATTTGATGAGTGGTTCCCTGTAGGTGTTACTGAACTTCAGCACTGTTGAACCAGTAGATGATCACTTAAAGTAGGTTATTCCAACTGCTTCTGTGACAGAGGAGGCAAAAACTATTGTCTAACTAAGGACTGAATAATCTGATCTAATTTTGAAGTTGGCCCTGCTTTGAGTAGGGAGGTGGATTAGATAACCTTCAGGATTCCAATTAAAATCTAAGTTACTCTGTAGTGATTATTATACAATGAGTGTCCATGCTCCTTAAATCTCCTGTACATCCATGTAATGCGGTATTCTAGTGCTCACTGTTGCTACAATAGTGCACAAAGTAAATTATACTCTGTAGTGGATCTACGAGACTTGTAGAGGGGGGTGTATTTAGGGACATTATTAACTTTAATACCAATGCATTTTTCTCTTTTTTTCTACCACAGCTAATACAGGTTTATGAAGAACCTACCTTTATATATGTGTGTGAGTGTTTACTTGGACAAATTTGGCTAAAAGAAACAAATACTTCTGAGAGTGTTTTAGAAATCTGGAGTTTGATATTTCTGACTGATTCTAGTTTTGGTTTCATGTGTCTTAATTGGAATTCTCTTGAGAAAAAATACACATAAAAAGTCAATTCATACTAGATTTACATTAACTTTTCATAAAGAGAAGTTGTCATCTAAAGACTGTGGGACTAAAGTGTGGTTAAATGCAGTACAATGTGGCAAAACTTAGAGAGTGTTTTTGAATCTGCATGCTTGTGAAATAAAATCTGCTGTGAAAAATAAGCTGCTTTTTTTTTTCTTTTTTTTTTTTTTTCCCCTCCCTTCAGTTCAATAAGACTGGGATTGTAATATGTGAATCAGACAAAGTACACAAACTGGTAGCTATGAGTTTCTCCAAACCTGGGCTGCATGCTGTACAACATATCATTCTGTGTCTTCCCTTTTCTCTGCGTGACTGCACTGTGTATTTGTCCAGGAAACCATGCACAAGTTGTACCACATTTCTCATTCAAGGTATATAATACATTCTTAATCGATCTGTGTTAACTGCAGTTTTAGCTGAATAAGAAGTTCCTAAGTGACCCTGCTAAACATCATGTCTAGAAAAATGTGGTACATGGCTCAGTCCAGTCGTGAAGTAATCCTTCTTTTATGTAGTCTCTTAAAATTGAGTGAGACTGCTTGCATGGGAGAGGACTCGCAAACTGTGGGAGGTCGTTGATGGAAGTAAGATACCAGTTGTCTATATTCAAATTCAGATTTGAATTGAATATAGAACTATTGCAGTGGAGTGGTTTAAGCCCGTGGGTAACAATATAGGCTTTGGACTTCAGTGCATACACAGAATTGCGATGCAATAGAAAAATGGCCCACTGTTTCAGTAAAAAAACATGTTAATTAAAAGTCCCACCCAACTGTATGGCACCTTATGTGACTTTCAGTACTCGTCTCTAGGTTCAGTTTCTTCAGTCTATTACTGGCCAATGGCTCCTGAAAAAAAGGGAGATGATTCAGTGGTTGAAGAAGACACTCAGCAAGCTGATTGTATGTTTCTTGGAAGTCATATAAGTAGCAGTGTGCTCTTACCCATGACAAGCTTTGAAACTGTGAAAATGATTGCAAAAAAAACACGATGCAAAGGACAGCCGAACAGCAATTTTAGGTTGTTCAGTTATCAAGCTGAAGACTTTGAAAAATACTGTTCACTGTTTAACGTACATAGCTGCAAAGATACGTATGTCAAACGGATGGAAAATGCTTTACGTTGCTATGATTTTTTGCTGGAATGTTCCCAACTTGAGAAAAAAGAACTGAAGGAAAATGTTCATCGACATGCATTGCAGCTTTGTTATTTTTTAGCAGCAAGATCTGGTAAGTTATGGTGAAAGTATATAAAGAGTAGTAACCAAAAGTAAAGAATGGATTACTGTCTATCTATTTTTTATTATTGCCATTGATTCATTCAGCTGATGCAAAAAGTAAATATTTCACAAAATTGATCAGAGAAAATTATCAGAGAAATTGGCACCCTTTCCTAACATAACTGCTCAAATGTTTTCCATTAACATATTCGTTACACTAAAGTTTAATGTTATTGTTTGTAATTTTTGTTGCAATACTGAGCTTAAACCTAAAGCAGAAGATGGAAACACATGTTATGAAAACATAGAAAATAATGTTTTATCACTTAATCCATTTTGGAGGGGGAAAAGAACATTATAAATATATATTGCTAGATTGAAACATTCTTAATATATTGTTAATGTACCTAGATGAACTTACAGAGAATGTCATCAATGGAAGATCTTGATGAATTTTGTAACCTTTTATAGTCTGTTACTAAGATTTTGTATCAAGATAATACTTTATAATTACTAATCAAAGAATAAGTGTACCTTGAGTCAGATTTTAAGTTGTAGTATTCTTCTGAAATCTGGCATTTGTAGTACTGAATAGTAATGATGCCTCCTGTTACTGTGTAAGGTTATCTGTCTAGAATTGGATAATGCATCTGCATGGAGGGATTCTTTCAATGTATAAACAGTCAGTTAATGACCATACATTAAGGTGCTACATGTTAATCTGTAAATGTTTTTAAATATGAAAAATGTTTTTAAATATAAAAATAAGTATAAAAAATGGTTTTAAATATGAAGAAAGTGCATTTTTAAGTGACATAAAAATCTTTCTTTCTTCTAAAAAGATGATCCAAACCGAGGTGTGGGGTGTGCACTCTATAGTCAGGATGGATATTTTGTAAGTACCTTGAATTCTCCAACACTTGTAAAATTTCTATTCTGTGTTCAAAGGGGGGCAGTTTATTTGACTCAATAGATATCTGCAGTGTAGATGCCTAGATGCCTATTTCTGTGCTACTGGGCCTGGATCCCCTTCATAGTTGGTGGAGATCTAGAGCACCCTTCATCCTAATCCAGTCTGGAATAGGCCAGGTAGACTTGGTTTTCTCTATTGAATATAAAGGAAGTCTAGAGTGACTAGTTCAGGTGTAGACATGTAAAGAAGTGAGATGAATTTCCCTCATGAACATGTTCTCCCGTAATAAATACGCTTATAGTAATGATAATATTTTATCATTTAACTTTAAAAAAATAATCCCTAGGGCCCATTAAAAAGGAGGATCGTAAGTTTCTTGCACAGGTAGAGAAACAAAAAGATGGTGATGAAATTGATGGAGAACAATGACCTCGCTGTATGCAAAAGCAAAATTAGATCATGACTGTGTTAAAAGGGATAACATGATGGGGTGGTAAGATGCTTGTGGCAAAGTATTAAATCTGATTAAAAATCTTATATAAATAGTTAGATCTTATAAAAAAGTTAGATGTACCTAGAAGTGCATAAACAGCATATATTTAGGTTTTGAAGCTGTATTAGTAGATGGTTAAAATGTTGCTGATGTTTGGAGGGATCTGTTAGATTTTGATTATTTATTTCCTTTTTTTTTTGTCAGTTTGGGGCAGGTTATAATGGATACCCTATTGGCATATTATATGCAAACTTGCCCAGTGCTGGGAGAAAAAAAAGAATTACTGAACTTGCAAAACGAGAAGTTGTTGTCCATGCTGAAGCAAATGCTCTCATATACAGGTATTGTTACGAATCTAGTAATGAGTGACTTTACAGGCATTCTTTATTATAATAGATGTGAATGGTGTTCAGTGTGAATATGTCAGGGACTGACCATGGGTTTTCTCTTTGTCCTTTCCATCTCTTCTTCATCCATTAATCCAGTTTCAAAGAGTTCCCATTTTACAGCTGTGAGCTTATAATTAACATTTTAATGAGTGTGCTTCCTCTCCTCCACCCCCAGAAAGGTGTGTTACCACCTTGTATTCCTACACTGCCAGAATTATCCCCCAGTCTCACTGTGATGAAGCTCTGAAGAGTTTTGGAAAATACAGTCTACAGCATTCAACTTGTCAGTCTTGGGTGGTCCTTAGACTAACAAGAGTAATGTCAAGTCAGCCAGACCCCTTAAGTCTTTAGCTGTCAATAGGTAGAGAGTCATTTGTCCATAAAACCATATGGCTCATAATAGTATCAATTTATAAACACAGAGGTAGAGGAAGCAACAAAGATCAGATATTTGAAGGGAAAATCAAGATGAAATAGGAAACCTGGATGAGGAGATAGAAAGTAAGCTAATTAGAAATAGTAGTCTTCAATGAAAATACTGATTTTATTTTAAAGAAATTTAAAAATTATTTTTAGCTTTGCAGAAAATGAATTGATTTTGCAAATACATACATTTTTCAGATCTAAGTCCAAAATAGAAGAGAGCGATGTACTTTACTGCATCAAACCTCCCTGTCGTGACTGTCAGAACCTTTTGAAGGATGTGAAAATCAAGACAATTCATTGTGTACAAGAATCATCCAAACAAAGTGAAAATGTATGCTTATGTAATACTATTTATTTATTGTCATAATGTAATTATATGTTTGGGGGAAGGGTGGTCAGTTTATTTATAGCTGACTGACAGACAAATACATCAGTTCTTACCCTTTTGTATAGGAGAGGAACTATAGCAGGTCATGACTTATAAAACATTTCATTCTTTATACTCATATACAGCTGGAATTTTATGGCTTTCTTTCTGCCTTGGAGATCTTTACGCTCCAATACTTCTAAAGTCAGGAAAGGAACAAGTTATATATTTTAAGATCTCGCACTGGGGAAGTCTAGCTTCCTGTTCAATCTATATGGCAGAGCTCTGGAATGCTCCCTGATTTTGCATCTGAATGGTTATTCTGGTTGTTCTGAACTCTTATGGTGGTGAGACCTTGTGTCTTGGTTGCTATAAGCAGGGAACTTAGATACTGAGGAAAGCTGTGGCATTCTTCATTAAGACCTCCAATATGAAGGAGTACCTCTGCATTGCACACACTTATTATCCCTCAGGGTAAATGCAACATTCTTCTCTCTAAGTCTCACATTCACATATTTGAAGCATCTGATGAATTTGGCTTTACTGTTCACAGGTCTGTGCCAAACAAGGTATTTTCAGATTCATCACAAGATATCACCCTTGTGGTGAATCTGAAGTGGAAGGAAGAAGTATTTTCTGAGTTTGCTAAGGAGTATTATTCCTTTCAGGGAAGTCTAACAATTACTTAGCAGGATTTACTTGGATGTAATTTAAATCAAATAATTTGTGAACACCTTTGGAGAAACCTTTCTGAAAGAAAGACAATATCTCAGTGCTGGTTCAGGCCCAAGTATCCAGTTAATTCCCATATTCTAGGTTAAATTCTACCCCTATAAAGACAACCATGGCCAAGGTATGCCTTGTTTTTTACTGACAAGGTTTGCCCTCAGGACTTCCATGTCCCTGAGACCAGTGGGAAGATGTGGAACAATGAAGGTAGTAGAGTAGAATCTGATTATGGAATACTTAAAGAAGTTGTATGTGCACAAGACCATGGCACCTGTCAATAAGATGACTGGAAGTAGTTAGCAAGGATTTATGAAGGGGAAAATATGCCTGACTAATCTGATACCCTTTTATGGTTAGATGACCGACTTGGTGGATGAGTATAGAGCAGTAGATGATTTTCGTCTTGAATTTGACAATTGCAACAGCATGTCCCACAGCATCCTGATAGACAAACTGGTGAAGTATGAACTAGATAAGTGGACACTGAGGTGGATTAACTGCTATCTGAGGTGAGGTAATGGTTGGAATGCTGTGTCCAGTTCTGGCCTCTGCACTACAAGAAAGATACAGACATGTGGCGGCAAGTCCTGCTAAAGGCCATGAAGACAATTAAGTAATGAGAACATTTTTCATTTGAGAAGAGGCTGAGAGAGCTGAGACTGATCAGCCAGGAGAAGAGAAAGCTCAGGTGGGATCTTATCCATGTGTATAGATACCTGATGGGAAGGAGTAGAGAAGACAGAGACAGAGCCTTCTCAGTGGTGGGGCAAGAGGCACTTGGCACAATTTGAAATACAGGAAATTTCAGTGAAATGTAGGAAAATGCCTTTTTGCTCTGAGCATGATAAGCCCTGGAACACGTTGCCCAGACAGGTTGTGGAGCCCCCATCCTTTGAGATACTCAAAACCTGAGCGGACACAACCCCAACAGATCTGCTGTAGTTCACCCTGCTTTGAGATCTCTGGACTGGAGACTTCCAGAG
Source organism: Nestor notabilis (assembly GCF_000696875.1). Classification (NCBI taxonomy): domain Eukaryota; kingdom Metazoa; phylum Chordata; class Aves; order Psittaciformes; family Psittacidae; genus Nestor; species Nestor notabilis. The sequence continues at coordinate 84,398 of NW_009916704.1, read as the reverse complement.
GTGGCTTCCAACCTCAGTGATTCTGTGAGTGCCTAGTTTATTTGTTTGCTTTTCTTTTTTTGTTTTAGGATCATCTAGATGATTTAAAGAAAAACTTTGACTATCATGAGGTAAGTTTGCATCTTGAAGATTAGACTCAGGGTTGTATTACTAAAAGATATTTTTCAACATTCATTTTATAAAAGCCTAGAATAGTTAGCTTTGATAAGTGTTATCTTTCTGTTTTGCCTTCTTTATTTGTTGTTTGTTTTGGGTTGGGTTTTTTTCCCATATTGTTTTTAAGAAGCACATTTTCAATAGATGGAAAGTTCATCAAAATGCATTGAGTGTTCATGAACCATTTGATGATATGTAAATATGTATTCACCTGAATATACACATCAGAGGTTTTCAGTCATTATTTTGACATTTATCAGTAGTTTTGGGAGCCAGTCATTCCTGGATGTAATAAAAAATAATTCAGCAGGTACAAGGCATGTCAGAAGTGGAAGCAGATGATGTAGAAAAATATTGCTTCACTTTTCAAAATACATCTGATGGAGGTAAAGCAGTCTGAGTTGGGAAAAGAGAGAACTGGGACACACAAAACTTCTGATGAACTGAGTAAATGCTTAGAGGAGAGTAGGCTACGTAGCTGACTTTTATCTTCCTGTAGAGAACAAAAGCATTAGAACTGGAACAGTCAAGAATGACTTCAAGGACCAATGAAGGTCCAGTGGTCCCAAGAAATTTTCATGTTAGATTGATTAATAGCTGTTATAAATATAATGGCAGATATGAGCATATAAATTGTGGAATGTACAAAATAAATGTTCACATATGCTTTAAGTATATATATATATATATATTTGTTTTCTTTTTATTCCAGTGGAAACAGTGTGAAACTCAACTTATGGCAGGTTTGGTTAAGATTAATTTCCTCCTCCTTTTGTACCTTCCATTTGGCTTCTTTTGGTATTACTTGGTGTTTAAATTAAGAAGTATGGTATGTTACTAAGTATTTTTTTAAAGCCCTTTTTGCAGCATGTAATAAATACAATGGAATCTGTTTATAAATGGCATATAATTACTGTAAATTGAATTGAGTTACCCTTAAATTAGTTCTGCTTGTTCCAACCTTTATTTGGAACTATACATTATAAATATCTGTACCCTGCAGATTCCATTTCTGCCACAATGCTTTTGAATATGCAGAAGACAGAATTATACAGAAAAGTTGCCCTTTTGGTCTGTAAGTGTCCAGACCCCATAACTGGTTACAGTTGAAAAGACAGAGGAATAAAGTAGCAAGTTTCTGGGGTTAATGGTTTCTGCTCTTTGCTAAGTCATTTTTTTTTTTTCCTGAAATGACTAATTGGCATCCTTCATGACAGTTTTCTTATTTCATGCCTTTCCTGTGCATTTCTTCCAGCCTTACACGGATATATCCAAATCTTTGGAGGTATTGGGCTTGACTATTCTCCACATGCCACTGGCTTTATGCCAGTTAGAGAGTCAGGTCACCTGCTAACGAGTAATGGTATCAATATTGAAATTTTCATAAATAACTTACAATTTTATTTAGAATAGATAACCAGTAAAAAGTAACAGACGTTTTTAAGAACACCGCACATTTTGAGAATACACAAAATCCTGTATACTTCTTGCTTGGTTTAAGGAAAAACAAAGCTAGAACAAAGGCAGAAATTTGAAATCTTAATGATGTATAAGCTGAAGTACCATTGCTCTTACTAAGGGAGAAAGATTCGAAATAAAGATTTGAAACAAAACTGAATTAAAAGACAGAAACTCCAAAAACATTGCTGGCCGCATCTTCATGGTGTGTGAAGATACAATGGACAAGTGAGCTGGGGAGAACTATGTAACTGAAGAGGAGTAAGGGATAGATTATTTTAAAACTGAAGAGAAAAGTGTGTATTTGCAGTAGAATGAAATCAGGCTGATAGGAAGAGCAAGAACCAGGAAGATGACAGGATGGCAGAAATGAACAAGCAGAGACTCAGTATCAAAGACAAGAAGAGGAAGTCTTGAGTGTGAAAGCAAAGGGAGAGAGAAGGCAGTGTAAGTATTGGCTATTCTGTATGTGAGAAAAACATTATGCATTTGCAGGTTAAAAAGATGAAATTCAAACTTTAAAAAGATACCAACAACAAGAACCCAACCCATCCCCTTGTCACCACCACAACTGGGGAGCTGTTTTTACTTCTACATGAAATTCAGTTAATTGTTTTATATCTGGGCAATTCCATCATTCATCTTAATATAGAATGTTTCTGAATAAAGTATCAGAGCCTGGACTCTGACTGCCTGACTGTCAAACATTGTCCTAAACCAATTGTGGCTTCTGAGATGTCCAGCTCACAATGGATAGTCTGTCAGTGTTGATAATAAGAGGAGGAGGGCTGATACACTTCTACACTTCATGTAATATGTTTTATGTGCTATTTCTGATTCAGCCTTTTTCTTTTATGTCTTCCAGTACCCAGTGATTCAGAAGACAGTGTAGGAACAGAAGGAATGAATGATGAAGGCAAAGTGAAATAAATTCAATAAACTCTTCACTAATCATCATAGTTTTTGGTTTCCCTAATTTAATTTAATTAAACAGGGTTGAATAAATGTAATTGTCCTGAAAGTAGTGGGCTGGATATTGCACAGCACAGAGAGCTGATGTGCAAACTTCTGACATACCTCTCTGGCAACATGTTTGTCTTAATTTTAATTTTACTTTAAGTAAAAGTAATTGTATCCATTTTGTTACCAGTCTTACCAAATGTTATTGAAATCTTAACAAAAACAAAAACAAACAAACAAAAGAGAAGCATAAAAAGGGAAAGTTTTTCAACTGTGATAGTTGAAATATTTTGAAGAAGGGTATGACATAGGGCAATAGAATTGGCCATTCCAGATTGGCTAGATCTCCTAGACTATATCTCCTGGGTTAAGATTGCACAATGGGTATTCACATACTGTTTCTTTCCTCTTGAAGTCAATAGAAATCATTGCCAATGCCAGAAGAGTAGATAGATAGCATTAAACAACAACAACAACAAACCCTCCAAAAACCCTAAACCAAAGAAACAAAACAGAAAAAAAGGAGGTCGGGGGTAGCTCTGCACTCTGTCAAGCAGAGGCTCCTAGGATGATCATTACCATTTTCTTCAGAGGACTGGCAGGCATAAACAGATCTGTTGATGGGTAAAATGCAAAGATAAGGCTCTTTACAGAGTAACTTGCTCACTGAGCTCTGATGTATTATTAAGAAAAAGTTCTTTAGCTCAGTGTGCATGGAAATTATAACCCTTTTCCCCAACTTTCCACCTAGAACTGGAGAGCTAGATAATTACACTTTCCATCTCATTACCAGTAATCATTTACTGATTGTATGACATTACCTATTTTTTTCCTGCAGGACTGTTTTGATAAGCATTTCTGTCCATTGTTTCTTTCTAGGTACTCCCATTCCTTTTCTGAAGAAAGAAGACTTGTGCATCTTTTTAGCACTACATATGGAAAATTTACCAAGTGAATCACAGGAATCTGTGAGTTAATTCAACTCAAGCATCTCAAGCATACTCATTGTTACCAAGGCTAAAAAAAGCCATAGTGTCAAATAGGATCCTGATTTAAAAATTACTAACTTGCTGTTGTGGGCAAAGCGATCTTAATTTGGAGAATTTTTACTTAATCTAATTTATTGCCAATAAATACAAACTTCTGTTTACTGAATTGGGTATTGAAGAAAAAAAGAGAACTTGAAGAGTTAAATACCAAAATAAACATTTTTCTCAGCTTAAGCCAAACACCTGCCCTCTCACCTTCCTAGTCTCAACTTCGGTTGTTTTCTCCTTAGGTTACTCTGAGACAGTGAGGTGATGGGTGGTGCAGAAGGTTGGGGCTATGTATATGATGGTTTGTCTGCAGCTCTTCTGTACTTTTTCCTCGTTTTCTCTGCTCTTCCGTGCTTCCTACTGGCCCTGCCCTGACATAGGTTGTTTGCTGGCTGTGGTTCCTCAGGAGTGTCTGTTTCCCAGTGTGGGTTGCTTGTGGGCCACAGTCCTGCAGTTAGGATTTTAACCTATTCTATGCCTATTCTGGATTTTTAGTAAATCAAAGCTGTTTGAGGCTTTGAAGTTACATAGATGTCTGGTGGTTCCCACCATGAGTATCCTTTGAAGAGTGTTGGCATTTGTTTGATACTACACCTTGTCACTCCTTTCTCCTGTTTTGGTAGTCTGCAGTAGACCAGTTATTGGAATATCCATCTCCCTACTTTTTGCATGATGTTACACACAGTTACAGACTTTCCAAAGGTCTGTCTACCTCTTAGCCCTTTCTGGACTCCAGTAAAAGTATTTGCCCTGTTGATCTAGAATACAACAATTGAGTTATGTGCTGTAGACACACCAAAACTGGCTGAAAATCAGAAGAATTTTCGATTCTGCTTCATCCCTACCCTTTTGCAACAAATGCCATTCTTTTTCTGTGATATTCTTTGAATGCTTTAGCTTTACATACACATAATCTGGGTGGACTCTCATTCACTGGGTGGCTGTACTTTCATTTGTATACCTGTACATTTATTTGTGTATGTATATGCAGCATTGCAAAACTGGAGTTGTCGTCTGTGAACCAAGCAAGCCAAAAAGGATTATTGCCCTGGCCTGCTCAACAAAGGAACTTCATGCTGTGGCAAAAGTGTTGTTAAGGTTTCCTAATGCACTGAAAGGCTGTGAAGTTTACATGTCTCGGAAACCTTGCAATTACTGTGCAAAATTGCTGGTTCAAGGTCAGTATCAGAACTGAAATATCTCCTAGACTAAGACTGCACATGTGTCATACTCACAGGCTGGTAAATTAGTCATGCTAGTAATTTCTTTTCTTCTTTATTTGCTTCAGTTTTGCTCTCTGCATTTTTCCTCAGTTGGTTCTTATATGAATCATTCAGGTCACTGTCAGAAGCTGATGTAGCTAAGTATCTTATACAGTAAGGTAGCTGTGATTGTTAGAGAACATTAAGATGTGATTCATAATGTCATTGTACAAATTGTTGGTATTTACTAACACATGGACCACGAAGGAAGAGTGCAAGTCATTAAATGAAAAAAAGAGCCATCAGAGCTTGTTAAATGAGAAAAAAAAAAAAGGAGAAAAAATAGACAATCGAGAAGAAAAAAAAAACCCAAAACAGCCATTTCCATTTAAGTAATTTAATAGACAAGAAATATACCTCAGGTATTATTTGGGATAATAGGAGAAGTAGGTAGATTTTTTTGCAGCCAAGTTAATCTGTAGTAATTCACAAATGATAACACAGTACCTACATGTTAAATTTTCTGAGTTTTTTAGATGCCTAAATATACATCAAATATGATATACATATACATAAATATACAAATATGATATACATATTCTTCCTCTTCAACAACTTCAGTAACTTCCTGCATCTTTTCAAAACAGTCTCCTTGTTTCGGAAATCTTTACAATTTGGTAAACATAAGTAGAAACAAAAGTTTAATCACCTGGAAAAAAATATAAAGTAATGAATTGTATACTAAGTTTCCCTTTTGACTCTGAAAATGATGTGATAATAAGAAACATTTTAATATTATTTTACTAATGTGAGGAAAAGCTGCAGCTTTCTTAAGTATATTCTGTATCGCATTATGTTTGTTAATGGAAAAAAACAGCTGCTAGTGTATTTCATGTTTAATGTTAATCTTACATATCTGTTTTCATTATTCAGCACAAGTCTCACAAGTGTATTACTGGCCAAATATTGAAATTAAAATGGCAAAAGGGAAGAGTGATCCGGCAAAACGTGCTAATGCCATCTTTACAGGAAGCTATGTTGTTGCAGCGGTATGTGTACCAACCATAGCCAACCAAAGAAAGATGCAAATACTTAATTCAAATGAAAAAGCCTCTTCTAATGATGATTTAGTACCAGTTTCATCTATATTTGATGAGAAAATTGATGCGGATATTTTAAAAGAATTTAACTTAGAACACCTGAAGGAAGACCAACTGAAAAAGTACAAAGAAAATCTTACTACAGCAAAGGACTGTTTTAAGTCTCTGGCAAGTTGCAAAGATGAAAAAATAATAATCTTAGAAGAGAAGGAATCCGTTGTAAAGAATAATCCTAAGTACACCCACGCATTACAGCTCTGTGATTTATTAGCATCCAGAAGCGGTAAGTAAATTAATATTACTAAATTTAGTTCAGTAATTCACTCAGTGTGGAAAAATCCTACACAATTGTTAGTCATATTTCTGGAGTCGTAATATACTGAACAATCCCCCCTCTACCATCTTTAATTGATTACATTGCATTCTGTTAGGTAGTTAATGAAACATTAGAATTAATGAAACTCTGGACCAGCAGGCATGAGTAAGAATGTCATACTCTTTGTCCAGCAGGTTTGTTGTGGTATCATAGTGTTGTGTGAATTTATAATTGTGATTATTTGACTGTTTATCCTCAGATAATAATAATGGAGTGGGGACAGTGATTTACAAGGAAGACAACATTGTAAGTAAAGGTTTATCTGGTTTAGAAAATTGTGCTTTTCTTCTAAAAATGTCTGAACTGTTCATATGAAAATGTATTTCTGGTAACAAGGACAAATTTTCCTTTGGTGGAAAAAAGAATTCATGATTTTCTGAAACTTCACGTATCATACAAATACATGATTGAGATTTATAATCAATCACTTTGGAATAGAGATCTGCATAAACATTACCAAACAGCATCATATTAGAACTCTCTCTGAAGTTATTAACAACTTTTAGGAGTTGGATTAGGCTGTAAATAACTAAAGGTCCCAGAACAACATTACCTTTTATTTCTTTGTATGTTGTTTCTTTCAAGGTTGCCCTGGGCTACAGTGGATATCCAAAAGGGGCAATGACTAGTTTATTTTGCAAGAAGGCAGATGTTGATTTTTACCAGCATGCAATTGTCTGTGCAGAAGCTAATGCAATTATTATGAGGTAGGAACTCATTAAATTTTTTGAAGGAATTAGACAAAAGAAGGCTTGGTGTTGGGTGCTTTATTAATGAAGAAATAGTTCTCTGACTAATCTAGCATGGGAATTTCAAAGCACAGAAAGGCGAAATAATGTTGCATAGCATGGAAAGGGATTTAGTCCTATAAGCCACTGAATACAATTGTTTTTTACAGAGATGTTGGCCCACGTGATCTTATATTCTAATACATGCATCCAACTTACGGGACAGAGTCTCAGAGGTTCCTGCTAGTCCCCTGTCTTTGCCCATGTGTAAGCCCAGTTCCTGTGGGCAGTCATGGGCAGGGGTCTTCAGACGTGCTGGGGACGGGAGTAGCCAGTAGCAGAGCTATTGCTTCTGTGTGGGCTGTGGTATTACTTCGCCATTGGAAATGCAGATCATCACAGCTGGGTGATCAATTTGAACCGTGTCCATTGACACGTGCAGACTGAGTTTTATGAAGTTTCCTGCCCATGGGAAATTTCTCTGCAGATTGACAGTGCTGTTGCAAAAGCTTGTGCACAGGTCCAAGACACAACCCTCTTCTGTCTACTTAGTGGGAAGTGTATTGACTGAATGCTCTGTTGTCATCTACTTAATTATGCAGGTGATTGTGGTTTGGTGGTGAAATGATTCCTGGATATGCATTTCATAAACCACAGTATCTGTCTTTATGGTGCTGTGAGTACACAAAGAATAGGTAGATCCATTTCCTCAGTTGACAAGCTCATTGTATGAACTGCAAGTATTTGCTTGTCATGGGCTGGAGATCCCTTACTCACTTCCCTTGGCCAGTGATTGAAGAGAAAATAAGAGAAGAAGCCACTCTAGATTCCAAGTGAAATAATTCCTCCTGCAAGCACATCTTGTTTGTAATTGTGACAATATTGTTTGGTTTTTTTCAGTTCTGAGAGAGACCTGTGTAATGCTGAACTCATCACTACATGTGAACCCTGCCATGACTGTCTGAAACTGATCCGAGCGAAGAATATAGCAAAAGTCATTTGGCCTCTCCGAGACAGAAACGTAGGTGACATTAGAGATGGTTAAAAGCCATGTGTCATGTGTCCTGGGTTCAGCTATAGCAGTCATTTTTTCTCCTTCTTAGTAGCTGGTGCAGTGCTGTGGTTTTGACTTTCAGTCTGGGAACAACGCTGATAACACCGAAGTTTTTAGTTGTTGCTAAGTAATGTTTACCCTGACCAAGGACTTTCTCAGTCTCATGCTCTGCCAGGGAGGAGGGGAAGCCGGGAGGAAGCAGAGACAGGACACCTGACCCAAACTGACCAAAGGGGTATTCCATACCACAGCACGTCATGCCCAGTATAGAAACTGGGGGGAGTTACCCCGAAGGCCCAGATCGCTGCTCGGGTCGGGCTGGGTATCGGTCGGCGGGTGGTGAGCGGTTGTGTCCTTTTCCCTTGTTATTCCTCTTATCATTATTATTGGTAGCAGGAGTGGTTTGTATTATACCTTAGTTACTGGAGAGCTGTTATCTCAACCCGTGGGAGTTACATTCCTCTGATTCTCCTCCCCATCCCTCCGGGAGCGGGGAGAGAAAGGAAGCAGGGGGGCAGTGAGCGAGCGGCTGCGTGGTTGCAAGTTGCCGGCTGGGCTTGAACCACGACAGTCATGATTCAAGGCTTGCTGTTCTTTTGTCCCCTCCATGAGGACATCTTCCTAAAAACCTTGTACTTTCCCTTTGCTCGGGAGGAATTGTACACTCTTCACCCTTTCAGGATGGGGTCTCTTCTGCATTGCCAGCTTCCAGCTTGTTTGCACCACTGGAGGTGGGCTGAGTGCCAGGAGAAGGACACTTAACATGGGGGTACAGATAGTAGAGGTGGCTGCTCCCACTCTGAAGGGGAAGAAGATGGGGACAAAAGGTTGTGCTCACAATCTGTCCTTCATCTCCTTCAGCAAGTGGGGAAGGTCAACACATAGCCTTTAGCTGGACCTTCAACAGGCCCATCCTGCCCTCTTTCTTCCCAAAATGGGCTCTGACCTCCTATCCACCTATCTCGGGGTAGGGCAACTGGACACCTAACTAGGATCCGCCTACTGGCTGTGGCAGATCCTCATGTGAAGCCACGTACTCTTTCTGGACAGGTCATGCTCTGCTAAGGCATGTGCATGTCTCCCTAGAAATACAGGCTCTACCTGTCTTACAGTCTAAATACCTTAGCAGGGGCAGCTACCTTCAAGACAGTAGCAAGGACTTTATAAACATTGTTAAAATCTTTGTCATTCTCTGAAGTAATGTGCGAAGGTGATAATACAAGAGGGAGAACAATAAGAAAATACTGTACAGAATGAGAAAAATTTATTCACCGTCCAAATAATACTGACAATAGAAGAATATCTAGTTGTTGCACATTAGAAACCAAAAATAATATACATTATCTTGTAAAGGGCCTGGTAATGTTCTCCCATGCACCACTTTCACACTCAGCTGAAGCTGCTATTCTGTAGCACATTTAACTGTTAGTAAAAGCAGTGATGATGGAAAGTTATTGCTGTGGATTCAGGTAAATGCCTAGTTTAGAAGTGGATGGTTAGTGCTGGTAGCACTAACATAGGCGATTACAAGTGTTTCCTTATTCACCACCATATCTAAGCTAAGAATAATGCTTTTTTGGTGAGTAAAGACATATTGAATGCTTTTATTGAGACTGGCTAGATGAGAATGGGGTTGTATGTAAAATACCCAGCATGACATGTATGCCATTGCAAGGTAAGAAGCCTCTTATGTGCATTTGCCCAAGAACTGTGATGCCAAACAAGTAGTGCATTCGTAATTTCCTGAAGCTGCAAAGTTCTCACTAGCAGCACAGGATGCATGGTGGTCCATGAGTCAAAAACCATGAGAACTTCTCAACAAAGTGGCATTCAATATTAAACCATGGAAATGAATTCAGGGGCTTTCTTTCCAACATGAAAGTGATAGTCTATCAAGAAGTCAAACAGTTGCTGCAGGAAATCTAAGTTTGAATATAAGTATCACTGGACATAAATCATGTCACGACATTGAATCTACATTAACACAGCTGTATTTCATAGAGTGCATTGGGACTACTGGTTTTCATTCTTGCAAAGAATTATCTCAGTGGATGTGTGCACACAGGTCTCTCTAGAACTGAGATAATACAGTTTTATTGATATGAGATGGAGTTAGTGAAGTAGAGTTCTTTTTTTCTATATCAAAACATAGCTCACTAACAAATTATTTTTAATGAACTTGATTTTTAAAGGCTTTTTAGCACACTATTAATGTGCACCTTAGATGATTTAGTTTATAAAGATAAAAGCCTGTCAGACAATACAAAAATAGAAATATGAAATCAGAAAATTGTTTTAGAAAGTCTCTCATATTGTTTAATGGTGCATATTATACATTTGTCACTTACTGTGTTGTTTTCTCTTCTTATCAACGATCCGGGGGATTAACTGAGGATCCTTCAGGTAATGATATTCAAATGAGATGATATCAAATATGAAAAGGACCAGTCATATTAACTTTCAGCTACAATTGTTATGGCTCTGAAATATGGCCATCCCAAAAGAGGATTGGAAAAAACTAAATGGAGTGAGGTCTTGACATATGCTAAATGTGACACGATGACAGGAATGGTCTGTTGAAATGGGGACAGCTCACATCAACTTGGAAGCAGAAAAGATACGGCGATTGCATCAAATTACTTCTTTGAAATCTTTGGGATGTTAACATCCTTCCCTTTGCAGTGAACTAGTTAATTCAGTAACAGAGCTCATTTTTGCCAGTCGTTCCATATTCATGTCTCCTGCTTTCATTTCACAGGGGTGATCTGAGGCTGCTGCTGATGGTGAACCAGCGCAAAGCTCCACAACATCAACATGAGCTTTAGAATCCAATTCTCTCAGACCCCCAGTATATTCAGTGGTGTTGGAATAATAACCTTGTGATGGCAGCTGCTCTGGATGTGCCCACCCCTTTCCAGAAACACACCTCATACCAATACTCCTGCCACCTCTTTTCTTACTATTGCTTCTGCTGTGCTCCATCAGGATTTGTTTCTTTCTGTGGCTTAGGGGTGGAAAAAGTGTTTGCTTCTAACGTACCTCTAAGGAGTAGCCATGCCCAACTGTGTGGTGTCTGTAGCTATGAAGGCAGTGGTTATTTTCTGCAGTTTTCATTCCGTCTGGAGGAAGTTTTCTTCTCTTGGATTAGTCAGAGCATTTGAAATGAGGATTTTTCCTTTTCCTTTACTGTAGTTTCCCACCCTCCCTCACTTTTAGTATTATTATTATTGTTTTGGTTTGGTTTTCAATATATCCTTTTTTTTTTTTTCCCTCCTCCCCCACCATCATCTTTATTCAGCTGAAAAATAACTAATTCCCTGTTTCCTTGTCTCTCTCTGCCAAGGGGTATTTGGTGCTTGTATGTCCTTTCCCCTTCCTTCTCCTCTTCTTCCCTGGTGTAATACATTGTTTAATTTTGTTTCTTATTCATGGGCCTCTTTATATGTGCTCTGAGAGGCACATACTAGTTTTTAATTGATCTTTGTGCCATGTTGATCACGTTTTAGACTTTAATTTGATGTCCGTCCTTGAAAGACCAGATCAATTAATATAGACCATGCTTTCCTATTTTTCCAGGCTAAATCATTTTGCTCTAAATGAGTCAGGGGTTTGCAGACTGTGGTGCTGGCAGCTGCCTTTGTCCTTGCCTTTAGACTCCCTCAACTGCAGTTTCAATGCTGGGATTTTCTAGGATAACCCCAAACCTAGAATCAATTGTGCAAATCCTCTTGATTTTTTAAATATCATAGTGAAAATGCTATTATATGTGGCTTGTTACTTTTCAGCAATTATTCCTTTTATACAGCCTCTTTAGAGTGAGATCATCAAAGTGTTTTGCATGGGATTAAATTGAAAGTTATGTAATTAAAAAAAGATAAAATTTGTTTGCAGTTTCAGCATATGTCCTCTGACTGTGTTCCCTTAGGAGGTGAAAAGAGCACACTATCACAAACCAAATGGCACGGCCTATGCCATGATAGTACTTGGTCCTCATGTTGGAGTGGATGTTGCTATGACTGGGCATGTATTTGTTTCCCTCACACAAGGTACATACAAGTCTTGGACAAACCTCTATTCTTCACTTCAACCTTTACCTCTGTTAGCTGGTATGAAAACACATGTACGCTCTGTGCTTAGTGCTTGGTTTGGAAACAGAGAAGGTAGCAGCAAAAAAAGGATTTTGATATAACATGGCAGTGTGTGTGTGTGTACATGTATGCATGCAGCAAGGAACTGAAGAGTGGCCATAATTTCCAAGGACATGCCACTCATTCTGCAATGTAGGTACGACTAAGCTGTGCTACAGGCATTCTTTAAGAGGACCTTTATACAGCTAAATGCTGTATGTAAAATAACATGATAGTATCATAAGTCAAAAATCTCTCCATTCTCCACAAGCTCAATTTCAAAGTAAGATGAAGTCTTGGGAAGAAAGCTGTGCATCTCCCATTTTAACTGCAACAGCTTTCCCTGGGTGATGTAGAAACCCATGAAACAATCAGAAAAGTTATCCCCATTGAAATTCCATCACGTTGTGATGTTTTAGGTGCATGCCCTTCACTCTTGGCAAAGATGGAAGAAGAACTTGTGTAGGAGAAGTTTACAAAGGGTGCTAGACTGCTCAAAGGACTCATTTTCTTCCAGCCAATGTCGATAGACTGCAACTAACTCACCGCATAATACTCGAACTTACCTATCAGCAGCTATGTTTGTACTTGTCAGATGCTGCCTTTTTAATCACTGAATTATGTATATTTTTATGTGTATAATTTTTAAAAAGTGTCATGCTATGTTAATGACACTAAAATGTAAATAATCAAACTGTGTATATATGCACATAATATCTTTTTTTCCTCCTGAAGCTTACAGCTGGTATCACTTGCTAATAAAATATTTGCTTGTGGCATTACTGAGAAAATTCTTATGACTATTTCACCACCCTCCCATACTGTAACTGTCAAATTATTTTTTCTAAGAACCATTCTCTTAAAAAAGTAAGACAAAGCCTACGGTGATCTCTCTTGGCTGTATCATGGGATATCAGTAATATAATCAGGGAAAGTAGGAGGTATTCAGGACTTTATCCTGTTAGAAGACAGGCTAAGCCTAAGCAGAACAAATGTGGATACATATAGATAGAGAAGATAAAGGTGCTTAGCCTTTTTATTATAAATCATCAGGCTTTGTGTGTGATCATCTGCCTATTAATCATATTGCAATTTATCTTAGCCTTGTAAGAAAATTATGTTTTCAGGCATTTTGCAAGCATTTGTGCAAAAAAAATACAGAACTGATAGTAAAGGATTGGCCTTCCTTGTGATAAATAGCAGAGCCACAAAAGGATAATTATTTTCATGGCAATATACTTGGATAAATAACATAAATTAAAACAAGAACTAACAATAGCTAATAAGGAGAATAAGAAAGTTATTCTTTTTCCAAATTACTTGTTCAAGGATGAGTCCTTTATCCCTGCTATCTGATTTTGGATTCGGGATGGTGCTGACACTGAAGTGAAGGAGGAAACAATTCTGCTTTCAGATTATAAAAACATATGTGAAAACTGAAACTCCCTCTGCTTGCTCGTGCAGGTACATAAGCACCTTAGTGGTTTGAAGGAAATTACTTGTAGCGTTCAGAGAACTGCTATGTGAAATTAAAATGAATACAAAAGGTTGGTATGAAAAGCCTCTGTGGACACCGGTGAGCACCCAAACAATTCTGTGGTCAATCACTGATGCCACTTCCACCTATGTTTTCCTCCTTCTTTTCACTGGGTCCACTAATCCTTTGCCTTTCCTTGTTCTACACTAGATGTGGACATATCAAGTGTAACCACTACAGTATTGTGGGATCTAATTCTCAAAAGAAGGTAACATTTCCTGTAAACCATAATTGTCTCTATATAAATTGAATTTCAGATCACTCAGAGGCCTTGGAAACTATTGCCAAAATTTCCCAGAAGAATTGCATAATTGGGTTAATTTAGAGGTTACTTATTAGTGGCAACATTGTCTTTTGTGTCCCACCAGCAAGAATGCCAGGCTGAGGGAGTACTGCACAACTGGTACATCACAACTGGGGTGGTTACTTAAGTTTTCACCTAGTATTTGATTCCTATTCTTCTTGCACAGGAAAGCCTCATTCCATTGAAAAGTACCATTATTAAATGTAACTATATTTAAAATTCTGCTTTGGTTTAGGCCAGTATTTATTAGCTTGTTACACAGCACACGGAATTCCTCAAATTTCCTCCTCACAACAAAGCGAAGTTATACGTGCATTAGCCACGAGGTGGCAATACAAGAGCTTGATATGCTCAATTTTGCGGGTATTCGTGGCATTCGCGCAGGTTTGGCGTTGGGGAATCAGCTAAGCAAATATATTTGCGGTGTTACTGCAGAGTCTGTCTCTGCATGCCAGTGTGTACTATGTGTTCCGCATCTGCATAGCTGACATAATGCAAAAGCCAAGGAAGACTTAGCTAATTTTCTGGATCAATAATTTATGCCTTTTATGTGACTAATAGTTGATATGTGTATTTAAGTGGCCCAGTAGTCAATGAGAAATGTTGTGCTAAGAACACAGCTGCTGTTAAAACCAAAATATCTTGGGTAAGAGGATGCACTGCTGACAAACAGCCCTCCTGCTGTGAGTCCTCTCCTGCTTTTAAGTCCTGACCTTCATGAGGTCCAAAGGAACCTGGACACCTCATACGTATGAATTTCCCAGAAAGCTGATTGCTTCGCTCCATTAAAGTCTGCTTCTGTCACCCAGGTTTTTGCTTCACTTTTCGGTATGGCTGATTCTTGTTTTCTTGCATTATAAGAGCATTCAGTGGTGAATCAAATGTGGTGTCAGGTGGAAACAGTTGATTTCCAGCCTTTTCCATCCTTTCTTGTAATTAGAAGTATTTGTCTTGTTTGCAGGCATAGGCAAAATATTAACATCTGTAGAAAACACCTGTTTTTGACACTTACTTTCAAGGACTACTTTTCTGACCACTGCAATGGAGAAAGTATTTTAAGACATTTTCTATTTTGATGTTACTTTCGGTAGAAGACAAAGCTACAGCTTTTCAGAAGGCAGGGCTTTTTTGTGGGGTTTTTGTTTGTTTTTCTCATTTAAATAAGATAGACTAAAAACTTCTAGCTTAAGAAATGGATTGTGGACTTGGCAGATGTCTCATGTCACTATATTTACCACAGTATTTATTTGGACCTAGGGAAGTTATTATGGATATATTAATATGGATTGCTATTTTGTACAAAGTGGTAACAGCCTGCTGCTGCCTTCTCTTGACATGGTATCAGTTTTCCTCTGAGCACTCTATGGGAAATCCTGTTTTCAATCAGATGATGCATCTTGAAGTCACTGTGTTAGCAAATACGTCTTTCAAATACACGCAAGTTTGTGGTTTAGTAGATAAATAGCAGTGTAAAGGATGGGAACACAGTAAGGAGTCTTGAAACAGTGAGTAAATGTGAACTTCTATAAGAAAGATTTGAGATGAAATTCTGCATGTGAGCTGTGTGTTAGGCTGTCAGATCAGCTGTGGGCACGCATGCTGAAACTGCTGTGTATTTCAAACAGCATACAGCTACTTCTACAAGCCCCTTGGCGGCCTGTGTCAGTTCAAAGTTCTTGCTGGGCCAGGGGTGTTGGCACACGTGTGAATGTGTGCCAGTGCCCCTCAGAATTCGAGATTCACAATTTCTAAGGCTTGAAGGAAACAGTTGGCTGATCTGCCCTCCACACAATACTGACCGTGAGTTTTAACAGTTAACACAAATGGGGACCTGTGTTTGGCAGGGACACATACTTTTGCAAGGCACCTGGGTTGTGGTGTATCTCTAACCTTATCTGTTAACGTCAAGCTGCCTGCTTAGACAGTTGATAAACAAACTTTGTCTTTGAAGCTGATAACAGCAGATTTCTTCTGGAAAACGTGCGTAATACCTCAAGCCTCTTCTGTTTCTGGAAATTGTTTACATGCGTGTATCAGCTTTCTTGTTTACACACTGCACAGCCTGCAGCCACACAAACCTCAGGCTGTGCTCCTGGCAGGTTACATAAAATAAGCTTTAAAAAGCTGGCTAGTGTTTGAAGCAATGAAAATGAGCTTTGGGATGTGATGTTTGAGAAATTGCGTGGCTACTGCCTTTCCTTTACAGCTTTCTCCAGTCACATTCACCAGCTCGTGGGTGAGGTGTTAGATATAAACCCTGATGTGAGCCATTTCTCAGAGATGGCATGTAATTGGCTGTATGAGCAGACAGATAACTCAAGTCCTTGTCAACTGTAACTGACAGTATTTCTGTCCACCTAAATGAAGAAGGTATATTCATGCTTTTATTAATCCATGTTGTTTGGACATTACCCTGACAACTGTACAGAGTAGCATGTATGTATGGGGAAAGAGAATTAAAAGGTAAGAGAGGAGAAGAATATGACCACTAGCCTGAAAGCATAGCACTAAGGAGAGAGACTACACACCATGTATTTTTTTTTCCAGAAAAATAAAACCATTATTGGAAATGCCGAGTGTTCTGTATTGTAAATTCTTCTCTGTGAATGAGGATTTTTAGTGTACTGCTTCCTGTATCAGCCATTATTTTCTTCCCTAAATTTTGGTGTTCACTAGCATGGATAGGATATGGCAAAAGCAGAGAAGAGGAAAGGATGTAAGCATTCAGAGACGGTCACAGAAAGCTTTACTGAAATATTTCTGCTTATCTGCCCAGGAACAACCCAGAAAATCTTCCCGGACTATACCAAAGTTTTTCAGTGGGGCTTGGGATGGGGTTTGGGCAGTGGAAGTGAAGTGCTCTCCAGGCTCTATTCAGAGCAGCATATTACTTCTACCTCTGTTCCTCCAGACTTCGATCTGTCTATTCTGCATTTGTTGACCTGGGAATCAGCTTTCAATGAAGTCACTTTTAATTGACCTTAAGTAGCAACATCCAAATAAATCCTGCTGACACTTAGCTTGTATTTAGCTGATATCAGAAGGTGTCATGCGGCTTTGACTTGACATATTAAAACATTCAGTGATTTGGAGTGAGAATATCTTCTTTAATATACAGTATAGATGATAAAATATTCCTTATTCTCTCCAACTCCCTTTTCCCTTCCTTCTTTTACACCTCAAAATGTGGTTTTCAAACTCTAAGCAAACTAGAGTTTTCAAGTTGAGTAAACTTTAGCTATCAATAGCATGTCTCTGTATTTCCAGGAGAAAACTGGAACATTTTGCAGCACTTGTCATTTATACGTAACTTGATGCTGTGTCTTTTCTTATTAAGCAGTTTGGTTTTCTTCTGTGTATCTTGACATAGGTACTGAATATTTGTCATAGTGCACATTTCTGTTTCTTATTTAAGGTATTTAGTATATGTCTGAACCAAAGAGCAGGAACTTGGTGACCATTTAAGCAAGTGATGAAATATGATGTTCCATGATGTAGACAACAGTGTCAGCTTTCCTTCCAGGTTGGTGGTTATATTCCTTGTACTGCATCATGTATATAAATAACTGTCATTGATGTTCACAGGTGATTAATTTGATGGCTTTGTGGTCTGAAGGATAATACTGCTCCACTTCTAAGAGGGAGATGCTTGCTCTTTCTTCCCAGGAGTTGTTAATCAATACACTCTGTTCAGGCTCTCCATATCCTCTGTATTGCTATGTGATAAGAGCAAATTAAGGAAAGCGATTCCACCTGAAATCGTTTAGCCTGTGGGAGTTCCCCCAACAGGTCACAGGCTCCTCCACACACATGATAAGGCATGCTACAAATACTCATAAAAGATAACGAAAAATGTTCATTTTTCACAGGGGAGGGGAATTCCCAAATGAAATCCCTTATGGATCTACATTAAGATCAGCACTGCTTGAAATACCTATAAACAATGTAGAAAAGCAGGTGGTTAGCAAATGGTTGTTGATGAGAAGTTGATAGGAGCTCCCAAAGACATTTCAGTTTGCTCTAATCTAATCACACTTAGAGATTTGCTGTTGTCCTGGGTTCAGCTACAGCAGTCAAGGTATCAAGTATCAAAGTATCAAGGTGCTATTGTATCTAATCTCTCTTGTCAGACACCATGGAAATATCAGAATGGAATGGGCTGAGTGGAATTCAGGAGGAGAAGAAACCTTAAAATTAACGTTTCTGCTAGGTTTGTAAGAAAAAATCTTCGTTTCAAAAGCAGGATCCACAAAGAGGAAAACGGCTTGTTCCTTCTGTTACCAGAAATTCTTTGTTGCAAGGCCCAGTTACTTCTTGAAGCCAAATTTCAATGTTGATTTGAATGATAGATAGCAAAACAGAATCAAAGAGTATATTTGTAAATTACCAGGATAGAGAGGCTTTAAATGCAGCCATTCAAAGGTAACTGGTAAATCCATAAAATGCAATCAAAATTATTAGATTATAAATTAGTTACAAAAACTTCAGTGACAAACCAGCTCAAAATACTATGCAGCAGCTACTGGGACAAGGTACATGCTTTGCTGTGAATCGTGCCTGTTCCCCATGTGCTACACGATATAGACATTTTACCACAGTGACATTTCTATTTAATTTATTTTATTTGAAGCAGGTAAGTCACCATGTTTTGCAAGCAGCATATTTTCTTTTTTTGTAAGACTTTAATAGTTGAAAGCCTTTTTGTTTTCTGCTCATATGTATTACTCTTTCCAGTTTACAAGAGATTTTCATGTCAGCACTTCCCCTTCATATTGCTTATTATTTTTGTTTGCTGCCTGGTACACAGTAGCATGGTCCTTTTATCTTTTAGTGTTTACATAAAGGATCATGACAACTATGTGCAGATAGGGGGAAGGGGGAAGCTGACTTTCCAATCAGCAGTACTTTGGGGTAGAAAAAGACTTCAGGTGTGGAGGGTTTTGCTGTAGAAATTAAGACATCGTTTCACCTGGCTAGCTGTAACATGCAACAAGCAGCAGCAGGACAAATCCAGGACCCCTGGAGAGCACCCATGCTGTTTGTGGACACTCAGGGGCTGCTTGTAGCCCAAGCAGTTGCTGCTGGTTCAGCTGAGATCCCTCAGAGCTTGCTGGAGGCTCCTACAACTGGTCAGGTGCTCTGTGGTGCTGGGATGTGGCCACCCTAATCCTTCCCACTGTGGTGTCTCCCACCACCAGGACCGTGGTCCTGCAGAGGGGATGGGTGGTGGGGTCCAGGCTGCCCTTGCCATCCATCTGTCCTGTTGGTCCTTCCAAACCAGATGTGTCGCTGGGGGGTGAGAGGGGTGCTACTCCAGAGCTGTTGTCCTGGTAGGCTGGGTAGCCATCTCTGGCCAAGGCAGAGCTTCAGCCTGTATTTGGGAATACCACATGCTGCAGAAGCAGAGGCCCAAGTTTATTATTTATGTTGGGCACATTCTTTTTCTTCCTCCTCACTCCCCGCCTTAATTGTGGAGTTATACCAGGAATTAATTGAGCTTTGGCACATGTAATTTCCACTGTGTTTATAATGGGTTTCCTCTGTGCTGAGCAGCTTGATTTTTGTTTAGTTGTTTAATATTACTGGATCTGTTGCACTGTGATGGATGATAAATCTTTACCAGTTGTGTTATTAAGCAGTTCCTACAAAGTACGAATTCAAAAGTCTGTACTTCCCATTCTCCCTCAATGGAAAGCAACACGGGCACATGTTGTGTTTCATTTCTAATTACACACGTTAGGGTGAATTATGTGTTATTAGTCAAAGTAAATTACTCTTTGATGTAAGCTCAGTGTATGAATGGCCAGTTATAATTATACCAAGTTGAAACAGAATTTAGTACTATTGTGCCTGGTCCAGAATAATTGTATGTTTTATAATAGAATCAAATCAGCAATTTTCCATTGTTTCGCAGTTGAATGTGGCCATTATGAAAGAATTCTTTCCTTTGTAGATTTGAGCTAAAAATTCGAGTGGTATGTGAATGGCATTGATGGAGGCAGAGGAAAGGTGATCCTTTCTAGTTTGCTATCTCTGATTTCCACATCCCTTCAAAGGGAGCAGCCACTGGGTGACTCACTGCACTGTCGTTTCAGTTCATTTCACTTTTGTGAACATGCTGAGTTCCCAATATATGCATTAGTATTTCTCGTAGGAAGACACCACTCCAGTGTCTTAGCTGCCCTGTGGAGTAAGATAAAACAGAGTTGTAAACTATTTGGGGTATGGGGAGAAAGGGAGGACAGACAGACACTGTTTTTAGAGGGGTTGGAACTAGATGACCTTTACAGTCTCTTCCTACCCAAACTATTCTATGATTATATGATTCAGTCATTTAAAGATGCTGTGGATGTTCCTGGGGTTGTTTTGGTGGTAGATACCAATCCTCTGCCACACTGGAATGCACAGACAGCACGCCAAGAATCTGTTTTTAACACAAATGTAGGACTTTTTAAATGAGAGGACTAAATATATTCCCAGTGTCAGATCTTAACCTAATGGAGTTTGGTTATTTTGGTTAATCTGTAGCTAGCAGACACATTGTGCTGGATAGAATTTGTTATCAGTTGTAGTTACAAGCAGCTCCAAGGTTGTATGGAGCCGTGAGGCTCTTCAGCATTTGCAGTTCTGCTGTTGAGCTGCCTGTTTTACAAGAGCGTGTATGTGTGTGCACCTCATTTTGGATTTAATTACTGGTGGTAAATATGCTTCAGGAGTGAAATATGTTTTGTCAGGAGAAATCTGGAAATGTTTTCTCAAGAGAAAAACAATTAGAAAGGTTAATGCAATCCATTCTGTAAAAGGCTTTAAACTCATTTTCTTGGAGAGGTGAAGCAGATGCTTTGTTCACTGTAATTTAAATTAGCCTGGGGCGGGGAGGGAGTGTATATCCCATTACTGTTTCTCAAAACAGCAAAAATGGCAAATTAAATATATATGAGTTCTAAATATTAAAAATAAAGTTGGCTTTCAAGTGTTTTCAGTGACCCATGCAAACCACAGTCATTTTAGTGCATGGTTTATTTCACACAGACTTTAGAATGAAAATTGGAATTGTAGCTTTTCTATATTAAAACAATACATCTCCTTGGATAGGCTGCGTAGGAGTAGTGAAACCCCTGACCTGCAGGTCAGTTCTTTGCAACAAACAGAGATCAGCTTTGCGAAGGACTTCATATTGAGGTAAACGGACCAAGCAAATGGGTTGCCCCTGGACAAGATGGCCTTGCCCATATTTTGTAGAGAAGCTTTCAGGAAGGGTTGTATGCATGTACAGCATTGTAAAAGGCCTCATCCTGCTCTTTTTGGGTTTTATAACTACCTGTGCTGGGCCGAGAGAAGCTGAAGTGTGCTGGAGTCCAGCCCAGCAGCAGTCTCTCTCTTGTTTGGTATTGCCGGGACAGTACACCAGCTTCTGTCAAGTTTGTTCTCGCACAGTGACAAGTAACACTCACGTGACACAAATCACATCTGTGACTCTCACTCAATACCTGCTTGTGCCTATCTGCCTAAAATTTTGGCTGCACATCCTACATGCAGACTTCTGCTCACAGCGTTATAACCCAGATGTTCCAACCAGAAGAGGTAGAGGGTAGGCCTTAGTGAAAAAAAAATCAAATATTTCAAAGCTAGATAAATCTGTAGCTGGGCTGCATATAAAACCAGTCCCAATCTCTCATCAGTTTTCTAAACATTGATTGTGCAAATCATGTTTCCTCCCTTAATCCAGAGAGGAAACAGATTTTAGAGCACAAAAAAAACTTGTTCAGTAATTGGTGAGAGCATGTCTTGAACCTGTTGTGACCCCACTATTGGTGCTAATGTAGGATGAATAGCTGGACTGAGAGATGTGCAAAAATTACTAAAATGGGAAATTTTTAGGTCTGTGCATTTCCTCCCTTTGAGGTTAGCAGTTCCGTCCATCATTTCAGTTGTAATATGTTTGTTATCTCTGCAAATAATTTTTCACTACTGAAATTGTAGCCATCCCTCTTCTGGGATTAAGGCAGAAATTTGTAAGGAACAGAGGTAACTTTGGGGCTAAGATAAGAGAAGCTGTTTCTCAAGAAACCACTTGAGGGGAATTAATGCTGCTCAGTGTGTTTCTCGATCATTGCTTGAGCCAAGATCTCATCTGTTTTCTCAGGCTGATGAGGCAGCAGTATAAAACTTCTACATTTTATTCCCTTGTTCTATATGCTACAATTTATTACTTCCCCTTTGTCTGGCTAAATTGAAAGATATATGACATAGGAAAAGGCACTTGGCATAAATACAGGAACGTAGTTCAGTCTGAAGCACAGAGAAAACAACTGCTGAGGCAGATTTCTTAATGGAACATGAGGTTTTCATTTTATCACTTCACCCTGGTCATCTGTCTGGGTGACCTCCATGAGTAATATTCTTTAAGCAGAATAAATGAATTCCCCTCAGGTATGCTGGTGAAGGGCCCAGCCTCAAGCTTTCCTCTCAGTTGTGAAGTGCTAATAAGGCAGCAGCCCAGCACCTTCCACTGGTTCCTGCTTGCATTTTTTTTACAGCATTCCTGGTATCTGAAATCCTATTTATTTATTGTTTGTCTCTATCCAGCTGAAGATATTATAGCACTTGTGTTGGGTAGCGATGCCCTCCCCAGTAATTCTGTTTAGCTACCATTTTCCATGGTTTGGACCCAAGTGAACTTGCCCCAGGTTGCCTCTTTTATCCCTTCTCCTCCAAGCTGTCCCCCATGGAGAATGGGAATCCTCCTCTATAAACTTGATGTAGGGTACCTAGCCGTGGTCTGTCTGGCTAAGGGGCCTTTGCCCAATTCATGCTGTCTATAGTTATTTCTTTCCTTTCCCTGGCATTTTACTCTCCTCAGAATCAAAATTTACATACTCCATATTAACCACAATATCCCCAAATTGTGTGTAACTGAAAGGAAAGGTAGCCTGTGCCACTCGTTTGTTATCTCCTCACTCTACAAGAAGTCCTGGGGAAGGGAGTCTTGACCTAAAGAGTTGCTATCCATCAAAAAGTTTCAGAAACCAGTTTCTTGCCTTCTATGATGTTTGGCACACAGCTTGGTGCAAGCAGCCTGAGTCTATATGGGAAAATGTACTGAAGTCCAGCTCAGACTGTTCATATGCAGTCATTCACAAAAATAAATGAAAAATGGAGGCAAACAACAGGCTGGAACTGGTCTGCTGGATTTGAAATGACAATGTCAAGGTGTTTTCCAGGTACCTGGCAAAAAGAAAACTAAAAAAACCCACCAAAACCAAAAAACCCCCACACTTCCCACAAAACAACATAAAACAGGCAGAAGAAAGAGATGTCAATAGGGTTTGTACCACTGAAGTGCTTTGATTGGGGCACCTCCATAGGTGTGGCCGTAAGCTGCTGTTCATCTGGGGAGCACTAAGGAGTCCAGGGCTGCCAGACCAGTGCCTTTTCTTGGACCTTCAGGGTCCCAAAATGCAGCCAGATTTTACTTTTAAGCTAAAAGGCGCCCTCCTGCAAAGAGGCCCATTGTCTTCAGCCAACTCACCTACAGTGTATGAACCTGGAGCTGCCATCTTCCTGTCTCATATTGAGCCTCATCATCCTGCTTTTATTTTCTGATCTCTCCTTTCCCACTCTCTCTTTTTCACCCTATGTTTGTTTTCCTGGCCAAAGTGACTCTTGCGAAACTGCCTCAAGGCGCTAAAATCATGCCTTTCAAAGCCTAATTGTTGGTATGGGGGAGAGGGTTTGTAGTTAAACTGCTTTTACTTCCTCAGCAATAATATTGCAAGTTGAATAGAGTGCCAGGGTCAAAAGTGTCTTTTTCTGGCTTAATTCCTTTCTCTCCTCATTTGTATGTGCTTGTTTTGGAGGAAGCAGGAGCATGTTCAGACAGCAGCATCTCTGGCCCCTATAACTTTTTGTGCTCAATACCATCTGAAAGGACTGTCAAAGGACTGTCACAGAGGAGTTTCGCCTATCACAGGTGTTGTATAGCAAAAAGGAATGAGTGTTTGGCTAAAAGTGCATTTACCTTATTAGGCCGAATGCATTTTTTCCCTTTTCTGTTTTTTTTAGTGATAGTTTTCACAGTTGGAATAGGCACACTTGCACAGGAAACTGCAGATTTACAGTTCTTAACTTTTGATCAGTAAACACCAATTTTATTGTCAGAATTCCTCTTGTTTTACTTGGACGCCTTATCAGAATCAGACGCCCTACGAGATCTCGAAACAATACTCTTACTTTGTTATGTGGTAGCCTGTCAGGTTTTATTTCCTAAATATGTTTCAAGTTACATGCACACCCTAAATGCCTTTAATAGTTTGATTCTGTTATGCCAAGGCTACTAACCTTGATGTCAAAACGCTCTTGGGACCAGCTCACATTCACTAAAACTGCCTTATGTGGCTACATGTCCTCTTGCAAAATTCCTGGAAAAATGATGACTATGTTGATGATTGGGAAAACACATGAGTCCACCCCACTGAAGAAGCTAAGGGAAGGGTCGGGTTAGCCGTCCTTTGTTAACCAAAGGATTTCACGAGAAGCAATCTGTTACCACTGGAAATTCGCTGTTCAGCAGCACAGGAATTCTGATTAAATGCTTGAGGCAAATTGCTCCTGTCAGTATTATGTTACATCTTCCTGAGAAAGGCTCACTAGAACAGGTCCTCGACTGCCCAGTCCCTCCTGCCAGTGCTCTGGAAGTATTTCATTCTGCTCTATTTTGTTTCATTACCTTAGGCCTAAATATTTATAGCACCATCTGTGAAAGAGAGATTGGCTGGTCCTATCACACTGCATCATCGAGGGACATGCTGCTATGTGCTTAGTGGGCTTCTGGGGCACTTGAGCTGCAGAGGTTTAACTGGGGCTCTCCCACCCCTGGGGTGTTTTTCCTCTGAGACCACTGATGACTTTTGTGTATCTCGTGTCTTTATGTGTCCTCCATTTCCCTCTGCTTTTGGCAAGACAAAAAACTGAAAGAGCTAGAAGAAGGAAAATATTTAGTTCAGTCCAAAATACCTCTTTTTTTTCCTCCCCTCCAAAAAAGGTGTTTTTTCCTTTTCTTGTAAAAATTTATTGAAGCCTTTTATAGTGTTTCTGAAATGGTGGTTTCTCCCTTCATCCTATTGAGATGTAGTTTATAAGAGAAACCATCACACTTCTTCTTCCAAGGCAAATGGCAAATACTACTGGGGATCAGCTCTGCAGTGGCAGTGGAGGAGTGCGTGCCCAGCAAGTAGGGAAAACAGTGCAGGGTTGAGTGCAATTGGGGGTACAGAAGACCCAACTGGGAAGGAAGGCATCTTTCTTCCCACTCTGCCTGGCATACTGGGGACAGGGAGCTGCAGCCCAGGCTCACGGGGCTGGCTGGGAGTGCCTCTTTCTCATGCAGTCCCGCTCTGAGCCTCTGTCACATGCAGTGTCTGTCTGCAGGTCATCCCGGAGATCACCTCTGATGAGATCTCTGATCAAGGAGAGCAGAGCAGCCCGTGGAGCTGTGCCTTCTCTGCAAGGTGACTCCTGGGGAGACAAGGCACAGCAGAGCAGGAGGCCTTGCTGTGCTCTCCTGTGTCCTCTTCTCTACCCTCAGCCCGTACACCCAGCTTTGCTTCAGCCATGCTGTTGTTGCCTCTGCAATGACAGGTAAGGCACAAGGCAGCAATAAGCACAAGGTCCAGTGTCGGGGCTGGATCCTTTTATCAGTGACTCTGCTGAAAAACATTGCCCCTCCTGATAAGCCTGCCAGGTCTGGCAGCAGAAACAGCGCCAGGTGCGTCACTGCGTGCTCCACTCTGAGGATGCACTTCCGAGACAGAGCCAACATTTTCCTTCCCCTTGCTGCTTTGAGCAAACCCAGTGGTCGGTCCCAGTAGCAATGAAGGGCTGTGCTGGGCATGGGCTAGGGCTGACAGGAGGGGGCCCTGCTCTCCTTCTGCTGAGGGGGATTTCCTTTAAAGCTGTGAATTCACAGGGATGTGTTGATTTGCCGTACATAAGTTGTGGCTGCAGTAAAGTGCAGGAGAGACCTTCAGTGGAAATTACCTGTGAAAAGCCAGAGAATCCCATTTAAACTGAAACTGAGGCTGGGTGCAGCTTTCCTGCCTAGAGTTCAGCTGGCCAGCCTTAAATGAAATAGGTCTGACAGCCTTTTATTCCTACGAGTAATCAGATACCACTCCTCAAGTGTAGATAAACTGTGGTTAGGGGTGCCAAATCCCAGCTACAGACAAATGACTCAGGGGAGAGAAACCGTGTTACATCAATTCTTTGTTCAGTGCATAGAGCACAGAGCAAACACATAAATATGGCCCCACCCAAGCTTTTAACTCCTCTGTGCTCAGGCAGACATGGAGCGAGGAGAGCACCTGCTATTCCCATCACACATCTGGAATGGCTGAAACGCGCACAGCTGGGCCTCTTGTTTTCTTGCTTTAAGGCTTGTTCAAGAAGACTGCGGGGGCACCAGGGAAGTGTGGTAACGCTGTTCAGGGGTATTTTGGTACACAGCCTGATATACAACCCTTTCTTTTAATAAAGTTCCAAAAGCTGGTCCCTGTTACACCACAGAAACTGTCCTAGTGAATCCTGGCAGTATCTAATGAGGTCCCTCCTTAACAAGGTCAGGTTTTGACTTGGGCACCTCTACTTTTCTCAAGCCTCAAAATACTGAGTCAGCTCCTCATCTAAATCCTGTCAGCTCTTGGGGGATGACTGCTCTGACTAAGGACTGGCAGTGCATGGCTCACCTGTGACTGAGATGCTGTACTCTCTTGGGGGTCTGATGCTGCAGCTTGTTATGATGGAAGTCCTCAGCTAATCCAGAGGAGGAGATTGCTTTGGCCAGCAGTTCAGAACCAAGGCTTTAAGTTACCAGGTAATATTCAAACAGCACGTAATGCATGCTACTGCAGCTCTTCCAGGATTAATGAAATAATGGGCTATGATATGTATCTTTCTGGCTTGTTTAGTGGTTGTGCTCCTGACTCAGTGGGCAATCTAAGCGAATGCTTCCTGAAATTAATTACTTTGGGGGCAATTAACATCATCCATGATCATGAAACAATGCAAGCAACAAGGCTTCTGGTTTTTCTCATCTCCCTAGGGAGGAAGTACAGGTCTGGGACCTGAGTCAAATAGCTTTAAGCAAGAAGAGACTTGAAAGGGATGACTCCTCCTGCCCTCTGAAGGAAAGACAGAAGGAGAAGCTTTTTCCAGATTTATATATAAGATTATGACCTGGCTTACTGAATGGACAGAGCATGGTGGTGTTGTATGACAGGCATGCACGCAGACATTGAGATACACTTTTCGTGAAGTGCTTCTCTTCCTGTTAGCTAACACTGGGTTTCATTGGACCTGGCTCACTTTGTCATTCCTTGAAAGCCCTGACCTGCAGTTGTGGCTCCACAAACTGGCCAGGGATGAGACTGGCTGGTAGACACCTCACGAAAGGCATACATAAATCAATTGCATGAAATAATAACATGAAAGAGGATAGCTAAGAGATCCAGTTGCTGTCATTGTGATCTTGATTTTTCCTGAGGACTGCAGCATGTCTTCCTCCTCTGATGAGTACGGTGCCTGTCAGGTCATGCATGTCAGAGCCACAGCCAAGGCTGGTGACATGCCAGATCAAATGTGCCAGGGCATTTGCAGGCAGAGCCTCAGCCTGTCCCTGGCCCTGGGGGGCCTGCCCTGGCCTAATGCCACACATGCCTGGTACCCAGGCAAGGTGTCTGGAGAGATACACAGGCTCAAAGGAGCCACAGCAAAGAAGGTGAAAAACAGAGAATGAGGTATTGGGTAAATGCCTGAATTGATGCAAGAGAAGACAAAAGGAAAGTATACTCATGAGGGAGCAAAACCAACCATTTAAGTTTGTTTAAACTATTGTGAAACCCCCACTCTGAGCCAGCAATGACATCCAAATCGAAACGCGGGATTTTCTTGTCCTGTAGGATGCTGTTGTGGCTCCCTGCCTTTACTTTGTTGTCCACAGTAAATGTTCCCCAGTGCAAATGCAAGCTTTGGACTTCTAAGTAAGTGCTCCATAAAACTGCTGAATGGTCATGTGTTGAATAACCTAATTAAGGAAGCATTACAAATACTTGCCATTCGCAACTAACTGAAAACCTAGTCAGCAACTGGGTCAGACTGGAGAGGTGTTCTTTACAAAGAGAGTCGAAGTACAATTAACTGATGGTTCATAATACCTTGAGGCGATCACTCTTAGGTTTCATCCACCTCTTTTTCCTCTTTCAGTTCAATTCAAAGGCAATTAAATCTCACCTTAATTCACAGGACATCTTTTTGCTTGATGTCAGTCTTTCTGTTGAGCTCGTGTGAAGATCCGGAGATGATGGCAAATCAGGATTTGCCATCTCCGACCTTTGTTCCAGATTAATTTCAATGGCAGAAAAATTATTCGAATTTGGGTGACAGAAGCTGCTTTGAGATCTGGAATTTAAAGCACTACTTCATTTTTTTGTGAAAAGTTGAAAAAGCTTGGCCAATTCTAATATTGTACTGAGATTAACAGAAAAGCAGTTAGGCTGCTGAAATTAATGAGTTCAAACTTATTAGATGGCTACATGGCTGGACATGCTACAGTCCTTGATGGAACAATTATATTCCTTTGCCTCTTCAATTTAGAAGTGGAAAAGAATATACAGCACAGGTGAAATAAGTATGAGGAATGATTTTAGCATAAACATGAAGGTGAGCATTCCGTGTGAAAGGAAACGTATTATCCTAAGAAGAAATCTGAGCAGATCTCAGCTACTGTGAAATAATTTCTATAGAGCCATAAAACTATAGAGCTGAAATACCAAACGTTGTGCTCTGTCTGAAAACCTGGTCATTTTAATTAAGCTGTCTTCTTCCATTCTGGCCATGAAATGTAGAATGTTCCATCCTACATGAAGTGTAGTTTTCTTGAATGCTTAGAAGATGTTTTTAGTGTTGTAATTAAAGGAGCTGCATTTGCACAAAGCCTTAAATGCTCTGAGCAGTTTGCAGTCAGGATCTCCAGATAGTTCTTAAAAAGCAGTTGGATTCTGTCCTCCTGACAGGCAGACCTGGCTTTCTGTTCCCAGGGGAGAGCAGCATGGTAGGAGCACTGGTGGGTTATCATCCTTGTGGGTAGTGAAATGCCACGCTAGTATTTCAGTGACAGCCCCAGGTGCAGATTTCTGTACTGAAGCTGCCTATAAAGACAGTGTCACTTTTAGGCAACCTCCCCACCAAACACTCACACACACACCTTGTGGGAAAGCTGTTGCTAGCTGTCTGGAGAGCCAGAGGGTTGCTCTGACACACTGGTGCAGCCAGTGTAAAATTTTTTCCCTCTGGATATGTTCAAAACTGGCCTACATGAGCAGTAGCTTCCTCAGCATTTCACATGTTAAAAGAATCAATTTTCTGATTCTGGCAGAAACATGTTTTGGAAGGCTATGCCTTCATGTGTGATTATTGTTATCATTATGAGAAGGGTATTCTGAAATACAGTTTGTTTCTAACAAGGGATTCCTTTCCCAAACCAGGCTAGAAAAACCAGCTGTTCTAGTTTACCTGAGCTGTTTACCCTTCTAAGTCTCCTTTGCAACATGAGTGAGAGACAGGATCTTGTTGTTTTTCTATATTTGTATTTTTTTAGGTGCCAGGCGAATTTGCAGAGCTGGTAGGCGGATAAGTCACTGCTGTTCTTGTCCATGCAGTGTGCATTTCAAAGTAATACTGTAAATAGGCCTTGTTCTCACTTTTCTACAGTTAACTATTGGCACAGGATTTCACTTTGTGGTCGTGAACATATTACCAATGTGTTTTAATGGCAATATTCAAAATGAAGCAGAAGCTTATATCTAAACTTGGCACCTAAATGCCTCCTTCCAGGATTGTGGGTGTGGGTTGCCAAAGTAAGTTCTCTTCAGGATTTATCTTTGCATCTGGCCCTCTCTTGGCATGGGATTGGCCTGTGCAGTGTGAAATGAAGTTACAACTTCAGCATAATGTTGAAATGTAATAAATTAAAGCCTCTAGCCAAATGAAACTTGTGATTGGTATGTCACTTTCAAGTGAGAATGGCTCAGGCAGGTTCAGTGTTCTGCCCGAGTTGCAGAACTGGAATAATTAATTATCCTGTGCGGTTTTTAACACTGCTGAGAAAAAGAAAGTGCTCTAATTTTCAGAACTATAATCTGCTGCTAGTATACAGCTGGCAACTAAGCGTTTCAACCAACTGAAATCTTCGTGAGCAGTAACACAGGGTCAAAAATGGCTATTGCCAACAAAGGCTGTTACTTGTAAAGTACTGTGAATTCTTGTGAACAAAGGCATGAGACTGTCGTTAAGATTGTAATTCAGTTTCAAGATTAAGCTCTTCCTCTCTGTTCCAATGCGGAACATATGCTGGAAACATGAAAGGACAGACTAAAAAATGTAGTTTTACTGCTGGTCCTTCCTAATTTTCAATGCTTGACATTCCTGAGGACATTCTTCTTATAACCAATGGCATGAATTTATACAGATACACACAAACACAGACAGGTGTATATATAGAGCCACACTGGAATTTGGAGTGCCTGAATAGATTTCACACCTTCCTAGAAACAACCTAGCTGATACGAAAGCTCTCTTGGCAAAAGGATGCCCTTGAGCTACCATATTGCATGAGGAAGCTCCTACAATAAATATGTGTGAAAGTTGCTGAACATATTTAATCTACATTTGTCCACCAGAAATAATAAATCTAAAAAGAAAAAAAAAACAAAAACATTGATAGTTATTTGACCTTGAAGGTGGAGTAACACCAACCAACTCCTGAACCTCCTGTACTTACAGCAGTCCAAATGCTCAT
Organism: Nestor notabilis; assembly: GCF_000696875.1. NCBI lineage: Eukaryota > Metazoa > Chordata > Aves > Psittaciformes > Psittacidae > Nestor > Nestor notabilis. The sequence continues at coordinate 53,507 of NW_009916704.1, read as the reverse complement.
GAACACAGGTAGTGCTTCTTGGAGCATCAATGCTTTTTATTGTTGATGATCAAGTTTGTTTAATAACTATCAAAAGTTATTTATAAGGAAAGAGCAAAAGAAATGTGTTTATTGGAAGCAGGTACTTTTGATCTATGTCCATATATGTATAATCACTGTTTCAAATAAATAAACTAGACAAGTGAGTCTGCCAGTTGCCACCATTCAAAGGCAGCAGAGCACTTCTAAGCTTCACCCTCTTGCAAGTATCTTCAGCTATTCAGTGGCCCAAGATAGATCAGGGAGATAGATAGAAATAATGGAAATTACAGTCAATCTGAACTATAAAGAAGTGCTGTTGAATGACAGATTTATCCATATCCTTGTGGCCTTTCTGATCTCTTGAAAAATTTCTCGAGGTCTTTGGTCACATGGCTGAGATGCAATTATGTAACTTTCCTAATCTTAGTCTGAGGCTGACTCTGGGCTGCAGGACTGTCTGAGTCAGGCGGTTTATACAGCTGAGGTCAGGCATGCTGAGCTGTAGTATGGATGGATGACTTGCACATTTGGAAAATCTCATTCATTTTTACAATAGTAAGAATAAACTATATTATGAAAAAAAACCCACCCCTAAACCAATACATTTCTGTTTTATCTAATTCTTGCCCAATCTGTAAATTATGTAGATCTTCCCTTTCTTATTTCTTTCAGCAAGGATGAAAAGTTGATGTATAGCATTGCACACACGTGTGGTTTATGCTCAGGAGGGCTCCACAGTGTCCATTGCTGCTACAGGATATCAGTAAAGAGCAGCTTCCTGCCAAAGTGGTGTATCTACTGAAACCAGAGAAGATTGTTAAATAAAATAAATAAACCCAAAATCAACCCACAAAGCAGCAGATTTACAAGTTAGTTTATGGTCATATAACTGTACACTTTTTAATGAAAATATTTGATTGATATAGTATTACTGCCTCCAGATCCACAGGGATAAGTGCTTATTGCCAGGAATGGTGATTGTTTTGTTTCTAAACTGTTACACTGCTTTGAAACACTGAGTTGCTATGGATAATCCCATTGTCCTAAAGAAGAGCTTTGGTAGTGTCTTTGACGTTTTTTTTTTTGTTGTGGCATACAGCCCTGTACATTCATTTCACATACATGTGGGCTTCTAGCAGACACTGAGATAATTCCACTTGGTGTAACAATAGTCTTTTCAATAAGATTTATCAAAGGATTAAAAAGCAATGTCAACAACAACAAACTACTGCATGAGTACTTTGCTGAGGAAGTGGCATGGATTGTCACTGGAAAGTTACTCGAGGTGGATATTTTAGGGTAGAATGGAGCTCTGTCCTTGTGTGTTTGAGATGGCAAAGATGAGGTTAATTCATCCACTGCTATTCTAGATGACGACAGAGCAGAGTTGTTTTGAAGGGCACTTAGTTCATAACAGATTTTACTAGTGCCAAGAGCCTTTCATTGATCTGGCAGGTGAGCAACAACAAATAGATTAACTTTGGGCACAGGAATCCAGTAAACTCTTCAAGAACAGGTAAAACTTGTTGGTCTTTTCCTGCAGTACATTCTGAACGATGACACTGATACAGAGAATGAAGTTTGAGCATAGTTTTCATGTTGTTATTTCCTCTGTATTTTCATATATAAGGACAGTTCTATTCCTAAATGGCATTATATGATTTTTAATTAAAGTTCCTACATTCCTTAGGAATAAAAGTTCCAATTTTCATGTACGACTCTTGGTGGCAACTAGGCTTCTTAAGGCCTCAAACATGTTGAAAGGAAGACTCCAGGGTGAGGTTTTCCTACATGACAAGGTCTTTGGTGGTTCCTAAACCACTTACCTCCACTTACTCAATTCCTCATATTTGGAATCTCTGCTTGGGCTCTTCAGAGTAGCATGAATCTCAGTTTTGTAAGGGCAGGACTAACTCTTCTATTAGTAATAACTGCAGACTATTTAATATATTTTCACAGAACTATAACTGAGGCTGATCAATACAGCATAATTGCTGAGACACGGGGATTTTAGCAGATATTACTTAAATTATGAAATTCTTTCACATGATTTTGGGCTGTTCTCTCCTGAGGTACAATATCTATTCCTTCCTTTCTCTTTGTTCAGCATTTACTGACAGATGCAGTAAAACTTTACCCATCTATCAACTGCTACCCACAGGCCCAGGTCTTTTCCCATTTCCCTTACATAAGGCAGGTACTAGGTTTCTAAATATGTTTAAAAATACAGGCTCAATCTCCATGGACACTTCTTTAACCACCACTTCTTTATACCTAGCATCTCTAACTGACAGCAGTTAAATAAATAAATGAATGAATGAATAAATAACCTCTAAGTTATCATATTAGTTACAAAAGAAGCTCCAAAAAAGTCAAATGAATGTGATTTCTACAGTATGTTATTATCTTTCTCCCCTTTCCTCCCTGATATTAATCTGTAAGGAAAATAAAACACCCCACAATTAAAAGAATGAAGACCCATAAACCAAAATTAATCTATACATCCAAGTTCTAGCACTCTAACGAATGAAAACCTTTAATACTTTTACCTACTGAATATGGTAATTAAATTAATGTACTAACTGTAACAAGAAAAACAAGTGCCACATTATGCAAACATTTACGGGGAGGGCCCGAGATTTGTATCTGTCTGGAACCATCTATTGATTATAGCTGGTGAAAACAGCTAATGAATAAGGTTAGATTTCCTCCTTATCTGAGGCCTTTCTCACAATTGACTGAGTGGCTCATTCATCATCTAGGCAAGAGTCCAAGTCCTTTAAGAGATCAGACTGCTTCTTGATGTGGGGCTCACATATAAGGCCCTGGTTAGTGAGTTGATTAAAGGAATTTGTAAAACTGTCCTGATCTGACTGGCGGTGACTATTACAGCTGTAATGTGAGAGTTATACTGAAAGGAGACGACAACTGCATAAAAGTATGGTAAAGGAAACTGTCAGCGTTGTGAAAAATCAAAGCTCAAGCAAAAATACAGTGGATTCTGGAAATAGGTATAGGGAAGATCTTTTGTAGTGACAATTTTAAGTTCCACTTCAGGAAAGTTTTTTTCTCAAGATGTATTTTTCCTTTCAGGTAAGTTTTGTATGAAATTTCATGGAGGAAGAACTCTTGGCTTGATTAGAACAACACAGCAGTATAGAAGTAGTTAAAACTTGTGAAAATCTATCTATCTGCTTTGCTGTGTAGCTAAGCTTTGTGCTAGGGAATAAGGAAAGTATTTTCTTTATGCTACTGTCAAAGCATCTTGTCATTGGCCAAAACAAATTAGTGCTAATGTTAGTTGGAACAAATGTTCTGGTCTGCTTCTTGTAGCTAGGCAGGGCCACATAGAATTTAAATACCCAACTAGTGCATGAGATTGCCTTCAACTGGAAAATATTTCCTGATCTTCAGCTAAAGTTATCTTGAAGAATTTTTCTTTCTATTCACATGAACCTAAAATGGTTTGTTATTCTTTCACATTATAGAATTATAGAATCATAAAATCAGAGAATAGGTTGGGTTGGAAGGGATCTTAAGGATCACTTAGTTCCAACCACTTATCATGGGCAGGGACACCTTCCACTAGAGCAGGTTGCTCAAAGCCCTCTCCAACCTGGCCTTATGCCAAGAAGCTTTGAAAATCCTGTAGAAATTATATGGTACTAAAAGGGAGCAAAACCAGAAGTACCACTGAAATGTAATCTACTGTCAACAACTGTCTTGGTTGCACTGGAGATGTCACCATTTGTACTTTGCACAGAGTAGGAAATACCATGGTACCATGCCATTTTTATTTGCCAAGTCTTCACAGGTGGTAAAGGTGGAAGTGTCTCTGACCTTTTTGGGTAGCCATTTCTAGCATGGCATCGCTGTCCTGGTAATTTTTTTCCTAACGCCCAGTCTGAATCTCCAAAACCTCATGATGCTGATGCCCTCTTGCCCCTTGCTTCACCACCTATCACTACTGTGACAAGTTTGGTTCTGTCATCTCTGGAACTTATTTTCAAGTACTTACAGGTTGCTTTACAGCCTTGCTTTGCCTCCTCTTCACCCAGGCCAAACAAATGCATTTCCTTCAACCTCTTCTTACAGCTTATGTGCTCTAGGTTTCTTACTGCCGTTGTAGATCTCTGCTGGATCCTCTCCAGCTTCTTGGCATCCCTCTTCTTGATCTATGAGGGTTCAAGTCACAGGACTCCATTGTGGTGTTACTCCCTGCCAAACAGGAGTAACAAGTTCCCTTGGTCTGCTGGCCATGCTTCTTCAAACGTAGCCCATTGTGCCATTTCCCCAGTTCACAATGTAAGTGTGCCATTGGTTCAATTTTCACTTGATTTCCATTGTAACTTCCAGAGTCATTTGCTCAGCTGGTCAATCCCAGCAGGCGTTGATGTCTGGGGTTATTCCACACCCAGTACAGAGATTTGCACTTCTTGAACACCGAAATATTTATTGACCCAGTGCTTGAGTCTGTGTGTCAAGGTGAGGATGTCCCTGTTGTAGATCCTAACACAGCTTAGTCTTGTTTCCACTCCTGAGAAAGGTCAGAGTTTTCCTAGGAAACTTGATTTTGTAAAACTTATAGCCTGTTTCTCTTGAATACTATTCATAACCAAACCTGAAGTTATTTTCACACTTTTTCAGGTGGGTTTTTTTTTTTGTTTTGTTTTGTTTTGTTGTTGTAATACTCCTGGGTGGCAAAATCCCTAGTATCTCCTCTAGTAAGCCCTGACCAAATCCTCTGTCTAGTGCAGCACCAGCAGCAGCAGTGTGGCTGTTACACCAGCATGCCTGTGTTTTGAAGAGACAAGCAAGAATACATACTGAAAGAAATGGAATGTTTGCTCTGGAGAGCAACAAATTCATGGAAGAGCTGGCCACCTCTAATGATACATGCATAACGTATAAGGTATGTGATAAAAGGGGTAGATGCTGTACCCAAACATGCCTGTCTGTGGAACACCAATGAAAAAACAGGATGGCAAAGCTCCTGAGCCCCCAGAAATAGTTGTCTTTAAGGCCAGGCATTTAAAAACTATAGGCCAATGAACGTGAAGGATTTTAAAACAGTTCAAATTGCTGGGGAGGGGAGGAGTTATAGCTTCATTTATAGAAAGCTTTTAACAGAACTTGAAATTTCCAGGTGTGGTGATTTAATTTTTTTTACAATCTGAGGTTTTACTACATCACTGATTATATCAAAGTACAAGCTTGGTTTTCACAGACCTACCCCTCCCACACCCCCAGAATCCCTTAGAGTAGAACGCTCTTTATGGGGACAGGTATCTCATATAAGGAGACTTTTAAGAAAGACTCGAAACAGTCTTCTTCCTATGAAATGTCCATAGCGGATGCAGTTCAAAGTCTGGTGCAAAGAACTAGGTACTGCACAGCACAGGTGTGAGAAAGCTGTTATGTTTCCTTACCTGCAAATTGCAAGCGTCAGAGCTATAAAGAGAAGCATTCACAGGTTTGAAAAAGTCATAGTGGGAAGGAGAAAGTGGCAAGTGATGCAGTATGGGGGTGGTCTGCTGACTTCAGCTGTGGGTGAAATTTAGTGACAGGTAAATGACCTGGCACCAAGAGGGAATGTCAGCATGCAGGGCTTTTAAATACCACTTTACAGAGAAATGTTCTGTATTCCCACAGACCATCACCTTAGACATTATGGTACAATTTCTGAGAAGTATGTTTGGGGGAATAGGGGACTCCAACCACTAGAACAGTATTACTGAAGATGGTCCCCATCAGAGCTCCTCAGGGAATAATAAATGGGCATAAGACATTTGCCATGGCTCTCTTGTTTCTTCACAAATGATCTTGCATATGAACAGTTTTAGTGAGCTAGGCTGCATCTCTTGATGTATCCCTTTCCAGTGAAATGGCAAGTTGGAAAGCAATGCTGGGAGCTTCAGAAACCTCTTACCACCAACAATGAGATATCCCTTGTTTTAGGGGTATCCCTTACAGGGCCCATGTTCTTAAATTTCTTGTCACCATCCTGGAGGATTATTTCTGTATAGACATATTGCAAAACACTAATGTGTGTGTCTATATGTGTGTTCATGGGTCTTTCCTGAACTGTTAAAACCTCCACCCTCCCCACCTGGGGAGAACTTGTACACCCATGAGCAACCATTGTATTAACACAGCTACTGTTGTAATGAAGAAGGACAAAACAAATGCATCTACCTTCGTTTTGGCAAGAAAATCCTCCAGCCACATTTGCAACATCCTCTATTTTGGGACCCTCCCTTCCATTCACCCTGTGCTGACTGTTCTGTGTTTGGGAGTGTTTTTGGGTTTTATGGAGCTAAGCAATATGTTACCCTGGCTTCACTGCTCAATGAAGGAGGTGGAACTGACTTTGATGTGGGAGCAGAGATGGAACTGCTGGATTATTTCTCATCTCAACTTTGTCAGTGAGATGTCACCTTCAGGCATTGTCTTCTAAGCCAAAGCAAAAATGATTTGTACTTCATAGCATGCGTGCAGTTTTCAGCAAGCCTGGTGCATAGAGTCTTTCCTAAAAAAACATTGATTAATTTATCTTGGAAGTAGGTGGGGGAAAAATAATATTTTCCTTAGTTCAGCAGAAGAGTTATTGTAATGGCACACAAAGAGGAAAAAATGTCGAGAAGATCTTCATAGACACTCTCCTTTTGTTTTCCTCTTCAACTTCCTCTTCTTGCCCTGAAAAAGCTATTATTAAGTGACACAAATGTGAAAGTTAAACTATCCCACTCCAGTAAAGACGCCTTCACTTAAAGGACAAGAGCACAAGTCAGGGTAACCTATGGGATATTTGCTGTCCTTTTTGTGGAGGCAGCAGGTCGTGTGGGGGCTTTGTTTGGAGCCAGAGCTAAACATCCTGCGGACTGCCCAGGTTGAAGGAAAGAAGCCTTGCCAGTGATGCTGTTAGCAGTCACGAGAATGTCTTCTTGCCCAAATCACAGGGCCATGAATATTTAACAAGAATTTAATATTTAACAAGAATTGTTTTAAGACATTTCTCTGGCTGGAGATGTTACACTGATTTTTATTTATTTTTTTAGATGTGTGTCTGTAGAGAATAAAATTCTAGCCAAGCCCTACAACCAGTCTGCGTGAGCACAAACAGTGACAGAGCAAGATCCACATCTGTTGCGGGTGGTTGGTATAAACAAGTGAGAGATCAGGGACCATTGTCCAGGGCTACACCTTATTTACCTGTGATTTCTTTCCTGTCTCGGAATCAACTAACTGCTGTTTGCAGACTTTGATGAAGAACATGAGAGAAGCCATGTACTTTCCAAGGCTTTTGCCAACTGCAGTTAACATGACTGTGTAATCAGTACTGCTAGGTGCATTTTTCCCAAGGAGAGGATGCCCACATGATGAGTAGAAAGCAGCCTCTGTGCTGCTCAGAGCCCTCCCAGGCTGCCGTGTTTTGCCCACTCCAAATTTGTTCAAACAATCCTTCTTTGCCAAAACATCTGCCCCTTAGGCCACGTGTCCGCTCCATAAAGGCTCCCATGGGCATCCCCACTGCATGGTGTCCTGCCCGCACTGGTGCAGCGGGTACTGGAAGGGAGCCAGCCTGACATGCAGCATCTGTCTGGCTGAGAGCATCACTTTTGCTGTGGCAGTGGAGAATAAAAAGGGGCCTATTCCTGAGCATAAGCAGATGGGTAAGGCTTTGCATGGCCTCGGGGTGGGCCAGGGGTGGTTGCTGTGAGTCAGGTAGCTCTCTGGCCCTGTGGAGAAAGCACTTTTCCATTGAAAAATACAGAAAATGGCTACAGTGGGGCCCATCTTTTAAATCTATATATAAACACTTTTTTTAGGTAAGACTACCTCAGGTTTTTATGCTTTCTCTCTCTCTTATTTTTCTAATGCCAATTTAAAAAATCTGCATCTGTAGGCACTGCAGTAGATGTGAAGACCATGAGTTTGCCTCTAAAACACAGGTGCATGCCTTTCAGGTGTACTAAATACCTCTTCTTTTATAGGTAAGCATATTGTAGACTACAGAATTCCTTATGCCCCATTTACTATCCATAATTACCTCCACAATAAGTTAATTACAACCCTAAACCCAGATTATCGTGAATCTGTCCACCTTTTTTCATAACAGTAGAAAATAAGTGATGTAATTAGGAAAAAAGTCCTTGGCAGATGTGTATTCAGAAGGCACAGGACTGGTCAGGCTGGTGGCCCGCAGCTGTGGCTGTACAAGAGGCAAGTGTAGACCAGTGTTGACTTCCCCTAGCTCAGTGTGAAGGACCTTGGAAGCCTGATTTATTTTGTTGATATTCCAAGCCAAACACACACAGCTATTCTGGCTGGGGCCCGTTATTTTGTGACCTTCATGAGCTTCAGAAACTTTCTGAACTTTCTGAAAGATATAACCCTCTCAGGCAGCAGCTAAAATAGCCCCTTTCACTCTTGATTATTTTTCGTGTTCGCCCAGTGGCTCAGGCTTGGCTATTTCAGTTCCTGGTGAACACACAGCCATTTCCGAAGGTCAGACAATGCCCTTAAATCTCTCTAGAACTGAGAGAGACCTGAAATCTCTAATTTAAGTTACAGGGGCTCCCAGATGTCTAAACACTGGTGTCTTTCTGAGCCCCAGAAAGCAAAAGCAGGCTGGAGACTTTTGAGGCCAACACCTTCCAAAGCGTGATGGATGGCAGCTTGGCTCATAGTTCTATAGCTGGTTACAGCTTAGAGACTGCAAAACAAAGGCACAGGTAGGAGAGGGCCTTGTGCAATTTCAGAGGGAATATGTCGTTGCCATGGAAAAAAAGAGCTTAATGACAAACACTGTATTTGCAGCTGGCGTCCCTGCTCCCTTTCACAGTCATGGTGATGCCTGCTCTGTGACCACTGGCATGTTCAGAAGGCCCTGATACCTTGTGGGGATTTGGCTCTAAATACTGGCTCTCAACTGTAGCTGCTAAGGACATGTAAGGCAAATGCCTGCTTCCTCTTTTTTTTTCTTTTTTTTTTTTGGTATGTATGTGTGGATATTTAGGCTGGTCTGAAAGGTCACTAAGAATAACAGGATACAAATAAGAGAATGGGAGCTTAGGTTGAATAATGGAAAAATTCGTAGCAAATGTCAAGTTCCTAAACTTGAATTATTTACAGTCACACTGGACACGACAGTGGAAGATACAGCTGAAGAAAGAATGCAAGCAAACTCTAATTTCTGATCCTGAGCTGACAATACCTCTAATGTGTATGTTAAATGTTTTTGGCTCTTAATATGTGAAATGAGATAAAATGGGTTTATTTCCTCATCATATGCAAACCTATTAAAATATCTAAAGTATAACTGTAAAGAATTGCAAAATCCTGATCTATGTATACTTCCTGCAATAAAACCCTTTATGTTTTTGGTTAGAACATTATCTCAAGATAAGAAGACCTGGGGTCAGTTCCTCATTCAGCCAAAAACTTTCTGGACTCTAACCACTATTTTTAAAGTTAAATCTCCTCTCTGTAAAAGAGCAAGTGGGAAGGTTATATTTCCCAGGGACAAGACTATGGTGAGGATGATTTTAAGTGTTTGAGATCTCCAGTCATGATATGGCTCATGGTAAAGTTTACTGGCAAACACCAGTTTAAGAGAGGTGAAGACTAAAGATGCCAGGTGCTTTGATAGGTCAGCAGTACTAGACAAAGAAAGCTTTAACAGATCTTGTAAGTAAAACCAAGTTATTTGCAGGAACGGTCTGATGCCACAAGAGCATTACACAGCTTTCCGTCAGTAACACCCTCTTGTTTTAGGAAAGTTTAAGTGTCTCTATCTAGATATAATTTAAAAATGAAGCCGTCCTTTTAAAGGAAGGGCTAAGGCTTGAAAATACATTTGCTGCATCCCAGCAAGCAGGTTCATGAATAACAATAAAGACCAAAGACAGATTTTTTGTATTAGAGAAAACACTTTATTATTTCTCTGACTAACATTCTTTGCTTTCTTTGGAGTCCCGCGAAATGTTTTTGATTACATACAAGTAGGAGATCAGTCATAACAAGGTGTGTCACTGTTCCTCATCTCTGTTTATGGCTTTCAGTTGTTGCCAGGTCTGATATACTTCTTTGTGACTTTTGGACACTGCTTTGATTTTAAAGGAACACTATCATAGAATCATTTAGGTTGGAAAAGACCTTTAATATCATGGAATCAATAGAGACAACCCAGAAAAGTTTGCATCTCCTACTTAGGGATATCTGACAGGGAGATGGATATACTAAGTAGGGCATTTAAAAATGCCCAGCATTGGTGTTTTGTTTCACAGAATGAAATAAATGCTTGAATATTTCTAAAAGTCCCCTTCCTGATCTTTGGAGTGCTGTTCTTCATTTCCATGCTACTCTGTATTCAAGGTTACTTTTCGTATATTAATTTTGCCTACTGATAATTTTTGGGCAGTAAAAGTAGACTTGTCCAGGTTTTCTGGTGATTATTCATTCATGGCATATGCAGTGTTACTTGGGTTAACAAGTTAGAAGAAAAAAAAATTAGATTTTAATTGTCTGTTTTCTATTATATTTCAAAAAAATTATAAAAACATTTTCCTCAACATGTGGTGCTGTAAGTTCCCTTCCTCTGTGTTGATTTTGGACCTGGATTATTTTGAAAATGACCTTCTAAAAAATATATCGTATTTTTAAAATCTCTTACTGGAATGCAGTTGATTTGAGTTATTCAAAGCACATGTGGAGGACTAACAGACCTATGAAAATGATCTGTGATGGGAAAACAGCTTTGTTTGCTTACCTCCCCAGGACATGTTCTGTTCTGCAGGCACGTGTGAGATTTCCTAGGAACCCTGTGAGAACTATGTGCATCTACCAGCAAAATTTAGCTCCCTGATATTCAAAATATGTTTGGACAGCACGATGTCACAATTTGCTGTTGGTAAGTTTCTGAGCTAGACCTTTGGCCAGGAGTGTTGAAGTGAAGAGGCCTGATGATCTCCCCTGTGAGGTCTCTACTTTAAGGATTATGCATCCCTTTCTGGATAAGAACAGCTGTAATAGCTCCTGTGCCAGCAGTTCAGCATGGGGTACAGGACAGGCTCTGTTCATGCATGGAGACCTCATAGCAGCCTTCCAGTATCTGAAGGGGGCCTATAAGGATGTTGGGGAGGGACTCTTCATTAGGGACTGTAGTGGTAGGACAAGGGGTTATGCCTTCAAACTTAAATAGGGGAAGTTTACATTAGATATAAGGAAGAAGTTCTTTACTGTGAGGGTGGTGAGGCACTGGAATGGGTTGCCCAAGGAAGTTGTGAATGCTCTAACCTGGGGGTGTTCAAGGCCAGGTTGGACAGAGCCTTGGGCGACATAGTTTAGTGTGTGGTGGCCCTGCTCATGGCAGGGGGGGTGAAACTAGATGATCATAAGGTCCTTTCCAACCCTAACTATTCTATGATTCTATAGTGGTTCTAGTTAAAAACCCCTTTCTGGACACATTTATTAAATCTGACAGCCATGGATGAGAGGAGCAAGGGATAAGACCTATTTAAAATCAGTTTTGTTGCTGTCGCTAATGAAATCTCAAATGAAAGAGACTTAGGAACCAGTGAGCCACATGAATACAAGCAATACAAAAATAATAATTTTAACTTCATAGGTGCTTTTATAATGCAGTAGTGAAACAGCTCCTTGTGTATACTCACAGAGTCTGGAGATTCTTATTCAGCATGTGGGAAGAAACAAAAGAGTGAAAAACTATTATGTCCTGAGCAATGCACTTGATGCTTATCTACTGTAGAAAACTATCTGTATAAAACAGTCTGGAAAGAATTTGCTCCTAATCAGCATTTCAAACCTCTCTGTATAAATGCCTGTTAGACTAAAGACATACATCTGAAGCTCTGACTGAGTAGTGATAAACCTGGATGAAACTTCACCTCAGACGTTCTCAAGAATCCATCTTTGGTTATTCTTATATTGATATATACAGTGATAATAAGGTTATTAAGATTAAAAACACAAACCAGCTACCCTCTGGTCACTCCAGTCTTATATAAAATCAACCTCTTTTTTTCTGAGATACTTCCTGGTTCATGGTGGCAACACCAACTGCATGAAGATAGACACGTTAACTGACATATGATCTCATTTGTCTTCAGTGGTGTTATGCTCTGATTCAATCTTTTAGTGAGTTGTAGGCTTTTGTGGTCCGGGTGTTAATGAAATCTGCCTTCTTAAAGTCAGCCTTTGGAATGAAAGAAACAGAATAATTCATTATCTTCAGTGGCAACTCTGCAAGGGAAGGGTGGGTTCAGCTTCCTAAAAGCTAGATATGGAGCCATAGTGGGGGGTCTAGGCAGAGTCCCCTACAGACAGCAGAGACAGAACAGGAAACTCTCAGGAGTGACTCCATTCAGTCTAAGATAGGCGAGATGATGAATCACTGGAGTTGCTTAACTCTCTCCACTGACTGTACCAGGAGCCTATTCTTCTATCTCAACTCTACAGACTCTTAACTCCTAGGTGACTAATGCCAGCTGAGATTAACCCTATCTGAACGAAGACTACAGGGCAATGCCAAAATGACTCAGGATTTTATCAGTCTCATTTGATCAAGTGATTTCTGTTGCTTATTAGACTGATTTTTCAAAAGCATCTAGGCATTTGGTGGCCTGCAGTTTTCAGTGCTGTATCTGGTATCTCTAAGGGGATTTGCCCAGGAACAGCAAGTAATTAGTATTTTTTGAAACTCAGATCTGACAAATGTGTCTTATAGGCATACCCAAAGTACCGGTGACTTCAAAAAAATTGTGTCATCAGGGATACTGCTGTACAGTAAAGTCAGGAATATACTCGCAAACAAGCAGAGACAACAAAATCCAGTTAGAGATTATATGGGTAGAGCACCCTTATTCTTGAACACAGACTTCTGGCTTGTGGGGCAGTATACTGCTGAGTGTGATGCAAGATTCTTAAAGGATACTACGCAAAGTAACTTTTTCTGAGCAAATTTCAACAAAAAATCTACAACAAGAAATAAGCTGACTAAGAAATGCTAAAGGCTAGAGCTTTTAAAAATTGAATAGTTTTAGGTAATAGGGAATTTTAGGTGGCAGAAATACTAAACAGCAAGAAAACAAGGAGTGCGAACAGTTTGAAATGCAGGTTGAAGGTATGTAGGTTGAAATTGACCCAGCTGTGTGTTGAAAAAGCAGTTATGGAGCTTCAAAATGTTGGCTGATTCATGCTGGTCATTCTTTGATTTTGACTGTGGCAGTGACCATTTGCCAACACCTCTGCCAGGCCATAGCTTTTTATCTGAATATAACTAACACCTGGGCTCCCAGACCATACAAACAACAAGAACAAAACTGCTCTGGTTCTACAGCAGGAAGCTGCCTTGCCCTTCCTTTGCTTTTGCTGGCACCTTAGCTCTGTGTGTCAGGTTGTTTCAGTCAGTGGTGGATGGACACCTACTACGCATCACTTCTCACCATCTGACGCTTCTGGCAGGCAGCAGCAACATTTTTCAGAAACTTTGCCAGTGCATATGAAGCTACAGAAGGAAAGAATATGAACACAGACGAGCAAATATCAAGAGCATGCATTATTTGTGCAGCACTATGCACAAGTAATAGGAACACCAAATTCAGAGACCACTGGAAATCCTATCATAGGCTGTTTCTTAATAGTGCAGAAGTGCTAAGGACCCCAGAGGACAAATGAGAGGGTTCTAGGTCTGAAAGAACAGATCATGTATCTTTGTTCTAACCCAGATCTTACCTTTTTGTAAGCGCTGTGGAGATCAGTATGTGACCACAAGGAGTAGAGAAGGACTGAAGCAGCCCTACTAGCCTTGCTGAACATGTTACTGCAATTTTGCAAAAAGAATGATAAACAATGTTTAAATTCCCATATCACAATGCATGTGCAGACTTCAGCAAATGTAACCTCGTAGCATTTGTTCTGCCTTTTTCCTCCTAAGTGCTGTTTTACTGCTCTTTAGGTATTCTAGAATGTTTCATGCAGTCTTGACTACTGAAAAAAAAAAGAAAGGTGCCTCCCTACTTTACTAATTATTTAAAATTTAGAAGAAATTAAATACTTTATAGCCTTCATCTTAGAGCAGCTATAGTACTAGAAATTTTCAGTTGAGGAAAATACACCCCAGCATACCATTCATTTGAATGAATCTTTCCAGCAGGTAAAATCTCTGGTTAGTTATATGGGATTTAAACTATTCAGGACTTTATGAGGGCTTCCTTTGCTGAGATGGATTTCCTCTATCATTTTGTAAAAAGGGAGGAAGGCAAACAGAATAATTATTCATATTCATAAAGCATTAATTAATAATTTTGAGTAAATATTGGTTGCACATGTTTACATATTAAAGAATAATTAAAGGAATTTCAAATCTGTTCTCTAAAATGCCACTTTATAAACATTTTTAAAGCACAGTTCTGTAGGTTCTATAAAATGTATTCCTGCACTTTACTGATAAAGATTATCAGGACCGTGTTGCAAGGAACAGGAAAGATAGAAACTTTCTGGGGACAGATAAGATTTGCTGGTCAGTCACTGTATATAGCAGAATATAGATAATGTTGTGCAGTTATCTTCTGAGGAGTTATTTAAAATGCTGGAACATGGCAAATTTAGCTGTGGATGGAACAGTTGCTGTAAGAGGTTTTTCCTGTATTTCCAAATATGTGCGATTCTACTCAAATCACAGTCACTTGCTTAAGCTGTCCTGTACCTTGAGATGCAGTTTTTTTATCCCCCAAGTGGCAGAGAGTGCAGTTTCTTTTTATCCCAGGGAAAGCAGAAGGGAGAGGGGAAGGCTTCTCAGCCATCTTACCTGTCATTCATGCTGATGGTAATAATCTTCGGTAGGCCATCAGCACTCAGAAGAAGCCGTGCATTGTGTGAATTGCTCTGTGTCAGATTGTACAAGGTGTAGCAGATGGATGCTGTGGTTTCACAGGCAATATCAGACCCTGGGACTGTCTCAGGAAGTATCGAGACCAAGTCGGGCAAAACTTCTCTAGCTATAAGTTAGAAGAGAGATAAAATTCATACCCTTACTCGGGGATTCACCACTTGTAATTTTTAGGACCATATGGATTACCCCTTTGAAATCAACTCAACAACATGTTACAGTATTTGTATTAACAGGGAATGTTCTCTAAGGATTAAACAGTGCCCAGGAGACTGTTCTGCAGAATTCTGGAGGCTAATCTCCACCATGAATCAGCTGTATGCCTGTAATTTCCATACCTGCCCCGCTTTGGTGGGAACAGAGGAAAACAAATAATGTAACTTAATTTTATCCTATAAGCAGCAAAAAATCGAAGTATATGTTAAATTGAAATGAGAATACTCAGAAGAGAAATGGCTTCTGATGTGAAAATAATCATAATATTTTAGGAATAACGTCCTCTAAAAAACCTGAACCATCTTCCCTATACCACCTTCTAGCTTCCATTATCAAAAAACTTATGCAGAAAAACTGTGTGAATTGTAAGAGTTCAAAGCTTTGTGTCCAAAAGAAGAAAATACAATCTTTGCTTGAAGAATAACAGATATTCTATGATTTCTTGAAAAGGATTACATAGCTGTGGCAATACACAACTCACCCTCCTTTACTCCATTTTAAGCAGAAGAAAATCCCCCTCTCCAAATCTGTATAGATTTTACTTCCATTATGTAGTTTTGAAAGTGACATCAATGGAAGTAGCTGATGAGGAATACAGAATTTAGTGAAAATGTGATGTTAGAGTCTTTCTTAATCAAAACTCTTTTATTTTCAGCCCTGTATAATGACTTCAAGTATCTGTCCTAAAAACCTACTAAACTCACATATCAGTTTTTTCACACATTTCTTTTTTTAAAAGACGGAAACTTTAAGGCAAAGAGAGTGAGGAAGAAAGCCCAAGAGACAATGAGTCTTTGCTCACCTATATCACTTTGCAGAGAGGTGTTGCGGGACAAGTTCCTGAGCAGTGAGACTGCTGTCTTCTTTACTGTTGGGTGGCTTACATGCAGCATAGTTCGAATACTTGGAAGGCCATTTGCCTTCTGAACAACAGTCTGGGCCACTGAAAACGGCATCTGTTATAAGGCATGTGGCAATAGTGTGTCATTACCATGAATGTATAGCCTCATAAAAACCCACAGGAGGTTCTCTACATCAATTTAAGCATGTTTAAAATAGTGTAAATCCAGAGCTACATATAAGAGGCAGCAGAAAAGGTAGGTGATGTAAAAGAAGTTTCGAGCCTTCTTTCTCCCATGTCCTCTTTGGCCAGTTCCTCAGACAAAAAGTCATTAGTTTCCTCACCACAAAAGTGATCTATGGTTGCTTCAAAGCTTTCTTCTCCCCATGGGACTGATTATATTTTAAGAAACCACTTTTGTGGTGCTTTTAACATCCACTCATCTCTTATTTTGCAATGAATTAACAAATTCCACACATGGAGATGTACACAGGGTGAGAAGAAGCAGTCTCTGTATTTGCCAGGCAAGAAAGAGCTTCACTGCTGGTTATGACTTTCCTTTCAATGTTCTTTGATTTCCTTGATCATGTGTGCGAGCCAGTGACTCATCAGTGGTCATTTGAGCTCCGTGCAGTGGGTATGTTGCACTACAGTCCTGAACAATATGCATTCACATTAAGAATTAAAAAACAAGAAAAAGAAAAAAGCTGACTTACTGGTCCAGTGCCAGCTGTGAGGTTCTGAAGAGCTCCCAAGGATGCTTCCTGGGTATAGTTTCTGGTACTCTTTGCTATTAAGGAGAGATATATCCTAATCAGTGTGGAATGCCAGAGTGATTCTACACCTCTGGGATTGCTCTTTTCCTCAGGTAGCGGGGTGTCCTGCTGCTTCTAAACATGCAAACAGATCAAGCCTTTAGAAACACTGATCTTATATGACTTAATGCATCACAAGCTAAACTAGCCATTTTGTAACTCTCTATGAGCAGGTTATGCAAAGATTGTCAAGTTGTGAGCTCAGCTGACAACATGCAAACTTTCAACACTTAATTATAGTGGCCTCTCCATCCAAAAAGAGGAGATAGGTACAGGGGAGGCTGATTCTCATCTCTCAGCAACTGACACTGGGGGCTGAGACCAAGGAGAAACAGAAATGGCCAGCTACAGTTGTACTCTGGATGGAACAGGAGAAGACAGAATACACTCCAGAAAAAACAGTAGATGGGGAAGGGTCATAAATCTTTATCTTTCACTTCTGCCCTCCCTTAATACCTGCTTTCCCTCCAACAATGCCCCATTGCCAGAATATTTGTGATCTGTATTACACGGCATCAAGAGGTCCTGAGGTAGCCCAAATGCCAGCAAGTCATGGAAGTGGCAAGTCACCTTGTGCTGGTTTTACTGGTGAAACCGTCACAACACCCACTCTTCGGTAGGGTACTTGCACAACTGCTGTACATGTTACAGATACCACTTAGATCCATCAGAGCGGATGAAACTGAGTGGCAGTATTCCTCATCTAATGAAACAATGAATTGCTATGAGTGTTATTATAAATTTGCATTTTTGGGGCAAGTAAGTGCCACACTACTAGATAACATCAATAACAGATTGCTAAATAGATTACATCCTTATTCTCCAGAAGTTGCTACAGCTGATTGACAAAATGAGATGTAACTAAACATATGCTTTACCTCTTTTACTTTTCTGCTTCGTGTTCCAAAACAGCCTGGTGTTTTATCATTGCTAGAAGTATTTCTTCTTTGCATATATATGCTCTGGGCATAGCTCTCAGGGAGCTCTATCTCTAGCTGGTAGGAAAGATTGTGAAGAATGCACACACAGTTCTCTGTGGCCTAAAATAACAAAAGAATAGAAATCTTGAAAGCTTTGGCATATGATAAAGGGACATGTATAGACATGGGAAGAGCTTTCATTTTTGGACTTTCAGCAACTAACTGCAGAGCTTCTAATGGTTTACAGAAGAGGTAGTCTTTATGCCAGTGATCCACAAGACTGCATTTTACACTCATGAATTAAACATGCCCTAGGATGTTCCTGAGTACTGAGGCCAACTGGCATCCAGGGCTTGTATTCGGAGCAGGGTGCATGCCTGTTGGAAATGGTCCTGGGACATTATAATTTCTGAATTGTACCTGGGAATTGTTTGGGCGAGTGCTATTCGGCACAAACCAGAAGTGTGCCAAGGACTGTTTAAGAACTTAAGAATAAAGATGATCACATACACACTAAGCCGTAGTGTCAGCAAAAGGGAAATTTTGTATCTTTTCTAAGGAAGAAGCACATTTCCATGCTAGAATGCTTTTCTAAATTTTATATGCCTTTCTGGGCATGGCTAAGGTCAGGTCTACAATTTCTGAGTGATAAGTCTAGTAGCAAATAGCTTTATTACCAGTCCCTCCTTACTTGAAAGTAAAAGGATTGAGTGGTTTTAAGACAAAATGCAGCAGGGATCTATTGGCACAAATGTAATGTGCTGTATTCTCCCTGAAGCTAATGGCACTGAACACAGGGAGATGGAGAAGCTCAAGTAACTAATCCTAGAAAAGAGCTATAAATGTGCGGTAATTGCCACTAAACAGCACAAGTTGTAGCAGGAACACTAGAAGTGCCTCACAGGCCAAGGCTAACCTTCTTGTAAGTGATGGCTGGTCTTCTCACCCAACTTCACCCAGCTTAAAGACAAGCATCTTGTTTAAGCAATGTTCAAGGTTTATTTGCAGTCAATGATGGAAGAAAATGAAAGAAACTGGTTTCTGGAGGTGTCCATATCCTTGTAGTTATTGGCTTATGCAGCAAGTATAACTATAACTTAGGAAAATGAATCCCATTCTAAATGATGCAAGCTCCTTAATTACACTGCCACCCAAAGGGATTTAAGGTTCTTAATTTCCTAAGGGGTATATAGCACTCAATATACAGGAGAGTAACCAGATTAATTCTTTAAGCTTCTAGCTAGCTAGCTCCCTGAGACAACTAAACAGCTAGTATCTGACTCTAGGTGTTTTAGTATCTCTGAAAGCTGTGATTTTATGTAACTTTTAAAAAAATAAGTTGTTAGATGTCTCTTTCTGAAAATGTTTTTCCAGTGCTCAGGTATGTTATTCTTTTAGATTTCAGGATAAAAATACTTCAAAAAGCTTCTTCCTGGACTTTCATCTTTGGTGGCAGTTCTAACAGCCCTGGAAATAGGTTTGGCAGTTACATCACAACTGTTTCTGAACCCTAGGAAAAGACCTTTCATCTCAAAGAATACCTTGTCGTTAGGCTCGTGGTCTGCAATAGTTCCTTGAATATAATACACAAGAGAATCAATTAAGCCGTCACATTCTCTCATCTTTTTCCTTCCTTCTGGGCCGGCAGAGCTCATATTTCTGTACAGAAAGGAATATGTTGGTAAGAAAAGATTTAAAGACATTTCCCTGTGCTCCTCTGACAAACTTCTACCTAAATCTCGAGGATACTGAAGTTAAGGTTGACTGCTTCCTTTCTTCAGAGCTGTCAGAGAATCTGAGCCTTGACTAGGTAAAACTTTCACTTCAGTGCTCTCCTAGACAAAAACAAATACTCCAGAAAAGCAAACCATTGTGTTTAGATGGATAATGTAAGACCTGACTCAAATCTTCATCTTAGAGTCAAATTAATCCTTTATAAATAGTAAACAAAACTGGACTTTTTTTTTTTTTGTTATTCCACTTTTAGTTATATTTTTAATATTTAGGACAGAAGCTAGGTCAAAATATCAGAGGAAAGTTACCTGTAAAAATTTCGTTACACACAAATGTCCTTTAGCATTTACCTACATCAAACCAGCTCATCATCCAAGATACTCATCAACAGACACATTCTGAGCGTTCTGGCAACATTTGTACATTAACATATCAAGACAATTGAAGTCAGTTATGGGGCTAAATTCACATGTGCTTGTGGAAATGCTCCAAGGGGTGCTAGTGGGCAGGAAGGGACGCCAACCAGCTGAGCTAGTAGGTCAGAGCAGCAGCCTGGCCTCACCACTGGGTGAGAGGCTGAGATGAATCATGATGTGGCTGCAATCACTGCCAGACCAGCAGTGTGAGACAAGGAAAAGTTAAAAATACGCTGTGCTCAGCTGATTCACAGCTTCCCAGAGAAGCTGCTGGCATCTAAGCAGAAAAAAGCTGAAGCCACTAGAAGCTGCTCAGTCAGAGAGGGAAATGCCAGATGCCTTCTGCAGATGCCTTCTGCTGTTCTACCACAGTGGCTCAGACATGGCTCTGCATGCTTTCTGCTTCCTTCAGACCCAAAGGAAGCCACTATTTGTCTGGCTTTCAAGTAATATTTCCTGTGCTTTGTGGTTACCCAAGTATGACTTGAAAATGAATTATGAAAATGATTTAAAAACTCTTGAAAAGCCAAACACACACTTGCTGCTTCAAGTTTGGCTCTAAATAAGCTACTGATTTCCAGGGAAGTAACAACACTCACAATTTTGGGGTATAATTATTTTTACAACTGAGCAAACTCTGAATTATAGAATGTTGGAATTGTAAACCTAGTCCTCATTATTTTGGACTCCCACAGCTCTGCTGGCCAAAAGGCTGTATGCAGTATCACATTCCAGCTTCTTTATTTGAAATAACATTAAATATAACCCAGTCTTAGCATCCATCACAGAGAGGGACATATTCCTTTAGATAGTTTCAGGGTGTTTATTTTGCATGCTTACTTTACCCACTAGAAATTATAATGGTTTAAAATTTTATTAATGACCAAGCCAGTAAGTTACATTAAACTTTCCTGTGGCTTGTGATTGTAAAATGAATGTAGTGTTTTATATACTGGCAATGTATTTCTGTTTTTATTTTCCCCTGGGAAGTACATATTCAGATTAAATACTAATGCATTGTAATTACAGTTTTACTTTAGGTCGTGCTTTTCACAATATCTCTATTTATGAGTTCATTTATTCTTCCATGGAATTATATATCATAGAATTAATATTCAGATTCCTCAATATGGTCTACTATAAATACCATGTTCGAATTTAATTTTACCTGTGTATGTCACATTTGAGGCACGTCACCCTTTCATATGTTTATGGTTATGCTGACAGAAATGTACGAGCTACAGCCCTTCTAGTGCATAGCAAAAATAGTTTCTGAGGCACACAGACTAAAAATACTATTAAAAGATAAGTGTGGAATTTCTCTTGCCAAAGGCACTTCAGCTGATCCAGTATTTTGTTTTGTCACAGTACATTATTCTAAAAATCCATGAACTTCTGACAACTACGATCATACTGAGTGGCTGTGCAAGGAGAGGCCATCGGCTGGCCTTGCTGTCTAGCACGAATATGGTGGGGCACATAGCTTTATCGCTCACAAGCCAGAGAAAAGCCTGAATCAGAGGTACTGTCCTGTTCTGCAAAAGAAATTAATTACTGTTCATCCAGTCAGAGGCAGCAGTGTGTGTGCCTGCATCTGCACACATACGGCCAGTCCCTTCTCCACCTTTGCCTGCTTCCTTATCACCACAAGATGTACTGAGAAAGGAAGAGCTCCTGCTCTTCCACTTGCTCCATTACAGTTGTAACCACCTTACTCTGAATAGGGCCAAGGCTGGTTTGAAGGCAGAGAAGAGCATTTCAGGCAGTCAACAGTTTAAGCTTGTTCGCTAATTGAAGCTTGAGAAATTCCAGGAAATAAAAATATTAGATTGGGGGAAAAGAAAAAAAAGAAAGTTTCTGAGAAGTACCACAGAAATGTAATTTTTTTTTTTAAAAAAGGGAATTTTTTTTTTTGAAACAATGGCAACATTTTGCTTAGAAAATTGTAAAACTGACTACTAACTTGGCTTCCTAAGATTTGAGGATCTTGACAATTGGAATGCCTCCCTCTGAGCTCAGGAATTGGAGTCTTGTAATGGAGCTCCTGGAGGCCTTTAAAAACTCAGTGCTTGGGCAATGGCCATGGTTGGGCTGGCTCAGTAATGTGGCTTGTGGCAAACTTCATGGTGAGACTTCATGGCTACCTAGAAATCATGAACTCTGCTTGTGCAAGTTTGTTTTGCTTGTATTCCATCAGAAGTACACTGGGAAAAGAAGATCAGCTGGAGTCAAAATCAAGATTCTTATCATAGAAGAATTCTTTTGTTACCCAATTTCTGATACCTCTACCATGTATTGGTATTGAATAGTTGGGAGAATGCAGCACAGGAAGAACACAGCCTTAGGGAGATTGCTGCTTGTAGAGATGCTCTCCTTTGAATGACTCAGAATTTACATTTTGGTGTCATCTAGCTATTAAAAATCTCAGATTTCCAGCATGTTTAAATATGGTAATCCTGGTGATGTGCCCAAACTATATCACATGCTAATGTGGATGCACTGTACTATCTACATGCATCATATATCTCATCCCGTATTTGCTGATTCTGTTCTTGCTTGCTCACATGCACAGTATAAATGTATCTGTAACCAAAACAGCTGTTTGCCCATGTTCCTGTGGCATTTGTGGGGGACTGTGGAGGATTGTGGAGGATCATCTAATTTCCTATTGGGAAATGTTGCTTCGATCCAGATATGTGAGGTAAATACAAAGAAATGTAACATAGTAAAATCAAGTGTGATTTTGAAAGAAACAATGCTAATATATGTTCAGTTAGATTGCAAATGGCACCACATGAAAGGGGTACTTCCTTTAAGCCAGCACTGAGACACATACTGGCTGACTACAATGGGAAAGGTTTTTGCACTGCTGTGAATGACCCACATGACTGATAAGAAGACGGCTCTTGCCCCTGTGACTCATTCTGCTAAAACTGGTAATTTGAATTTAACTCAATTACGTGGAAACAATTTCTTGAAGTAGTTTGGGAAATTCTATTCCCTTCATACCTTACATAGTTCAAAAATGTGACAAGGAGGGAAAGGTATCTGGGATCTACTTAGTAACCACATGCTCCAGGCTGCAAGCTGCTTGCTGGAAATAACAAAATTCCTTTCAGGAACTGGGGGAGCAGATAAACTGAAGAGGAGGCAAGAAAAGATAAGAATGGATGGAAATAAAGGAATGGCAATGCTACTCAAGAGGCCTTGGTTCAAAGACTTGTTATCAGTCATTTGTTTTATGTTCTCTCTTAGAAGCTTCCATTATGAAACTGAGCTGCCATTATGCTTTTCAACATACGGTGAGAGCTGTGGCTTCACTTCTCCTCCAGAGCAAATGGAAGTTTACATTTATGCAGCCTCCTGGTCTGAGGTGCAATAATATTACTTCCTCCAACCAAAGTTTTCATTATCCTTGTGGGTCATTGTGTAATTCACAAAGAGCTTAAAAGGGAGCCGGGACAGATAAAGCATGAAAAATCATAATGAAAAGGAAGTGTTACTTCTATTTTACTGTTTGGGGAACCAGGAACAGAGAGGTTAGCTGACTATTCTAGAGATAGGTGAAGAAAGATTTGAAGAATTAGGCTACATAGGGCCACAGGATGCTCCAGTTAAAGAGCAACTAAAAAGAGCACTCTGTAATGAAACACAGCAGTTGTGATTACTTGCTCCAACACTTAAATGAAATATTTTGCAGGAGGAAGTGTGACCACTAAACATAAATTTTGGAAAGTTCAGCATGGTAGAACTTTGGAAACAGGTATTTCCAGGTAAAAATGGAAGAAAATCATTATGAGTTTTCAAGGTATAATACCAACAGACTGCTACTAAGATTTCCTTTTAATCAAAGGCAGAGTTTTGCCCGAAATTCACTTATGTACATAAATAATATTCAAACCCATATACTCTGGTAAGATGCTGTTGGCATCTTACCCTTTCAGACTCGGAGAAGGCATATGAAGGAGGAGGCTAAGTACCTTCAAGATTTCTACCTATTCTTATTGGAAATGGAGACAGAACTGTTATGTGTATGATTTTCAAGACAAGAAAAAGTGGCTTTGCCTTTAAAATCCCACAAGACTTGTCTGCAAAAGTCTGCAATGCTCCTCTTGATAGTTTAATACACCAATTTTACTTGTTCAGCTTGTTGTCAGGCAATGAGTGAATCTTTTGATTTGGCTTATTCTGCCTATTCAGGGTGCAGTGCTTTTTATCATATTTCAGGACTAAAGAATACCATTACTTATTCTAATTGCTAATGCAGAATTGTGTAGTGTACACAGCTTCTTTTTATTATGTTAAGTTTTGTGACGTCCAATTTCTGTAAATCTGTCTCAGAAGCAAAGCTTTAAGACAAATTACAGGCCTAGAGAATGTGATTAACAAATCCTTCTGACGTCAGACTTTCTTATCAGTGACTGCATACACAGGCAGCTGAGATTCAGGACTCCACAATACTTCTGGCAGTAACTGGTTAGCAGAATGGGGAGTGTTCTGGTCATTCCCTCATTCCAGTGTCAGTATCTGCAATATTATCTGCCAGATGTGGATTCTGTTCTCCTCCTGAAATTCTGTCAAGGAGGATGAAGAGAGCTTTAATTTATTAGTTGGTAGCTGTGTGGTACAAAGCATACGCCTACATCGGATGATAGTGTTAGATCTGGACTGTGGGTGTCCCTTTCAGTCAATAGGTGTATGCAAATTTTTGAAAGGAAGTTTTAGCATTTTCCTATAACTAAGTAATGTACTATGAATAATGTATTGCACTTCAAAGCACTTTTTTTACCCTGTAATAGAAGCTGCAGGCTATAGACTTTATCAACATGCACAACAAACATGTTAGTATTACAAAAGGGAAGACTAATTACAGATTTATATTCTGGCACATATATATATACCCTTTAAACATCATTCCCTCAGTGCATAGTAGTTTTTACTTTGTAGTCTAGGTGCACATTACTTTGTACAGTGCTGCTCTTTTAGTTTTCTACTTTGCTTTGTGCAGATATTTTTTAATTTTTTTTTATTTAATTAATACATACAGAAGGAGTACTTCTAGGGACCTAATTTCAGAGGCATGTTAATTTCCAGTAAAGAGATACAAACTGATTCATCTTAAAAATCTCGGATATTTGGTCTGTACAAATGTGGTAAGCCTCACTAAAAATTGTTTGCTACTACAAAGTGTGTTGGCAAGCCTGCAGATCAACCTTATCTGTGTATTTTCAAGCCCTTCTTGATCTAATTATAATTTTCAGTGTCCAAGCTCTTAAAATTAAGGACTAGAATATGGACATCATATTTTTAAAATAGGTAATATAACCTTCAGCATCTAGACAACTCACTGACTTTCTGTACAGAGTAAGGAACATTCAGAATCTACTTTAAAACAATTTGGCTTCTGTTATGCCTTATTTGTCACATATCAAGACATGTCAAGTTGCTCCATCAAGCTCAGAAAGAGTAATACCATGCTAAAACTGAGAACAATACCATGCCCTCTTTGGCTGACTCATAGGGAAGAGATGGTTCCAGAGTCCAAACACAGTGGGGAATCAGGACGTGCCACTGCAGAATGGCACACCTAACAGCCAGACTCGTTTCTTTAGAAATACAGCTTGGACTAACTAATATGAAAAAGACAACCTGCTTCATTTCATAGACAACACCACTAGCGTTAGCTAGAGAGATTTTATTATGAGTAGTTAATGTTTCTCAGTATTTGCTTTTGAACCATCAAAGTATATAAAAGTTAATTATTACTTAGAGATGAAGTTAATTAGTAGTTAGTGGGCTGACAGGAGTTCCTGCAGAAAAAGGTGCTTTATTGTTGGGTATTTTGTGTAGCTAACAATTCATTTGTCTTCTGAAACTACATGACTCAGATTCAGAGCTGTTTACACAGTAAAAATTCATGCAGTACAGATACAGCGACTCTGCTATAGGACATGTTAGCAAAGCAGGTATGTGTAAGGCAAAACTGGGCAGCTTCCCAGCCTCTAAATTTCAAACTTAATTCCTTGTCCTTTACTAAGAAGAGTTTAAAACTCAGGCCATGCCTCTGCACTTATATATTGCTCATTATTTCAAACTATGTCCTTTCGTGCATTTTTTTTAATGTGTAAAAACAAGATATGCATCTCTGATACACATATTTGTATTTACTTAACGTGCAATGACTTCGAGTTCACAAAGGACCACATTTTTATGTGTTATTAAAATAACACTGTTATTTTTAAAGGTGTTTTTATTAAAGACATAAGTTTTATACCTCAGCCACTTAGGGGTGTATTTACTAAGGCCTTTGGTGTGTTTCTTTATAATAGCTGCTTTGTTCATGAGGCTATTAGCTGACTACAGAAGTAAATACACATCTCTAAACCTATTCTTCCACCCATGGCTGCAAACTGTCCTCAGTTCACTGAAGTTGTGCAAAAAGTTGGGCAGGGCTTCCTACGGAAATTGAAAAAGCCTTTTTCCTAATTTAGGTTAAGTAATTTTCTAATCAGTTTAGCTATAGATTATGATACATCAAAGTAAGCATCTTGGACAGCAGCTGAAAACTGAACACTTCTATGTGCTTGTAGGTACCATGTCCCCTTTCCAAGTCATCGATTTAGATGAGAAGTGACTATGGCTCAGGATTAACTCTATGCATTTATCCAAAGGGTCCTTGGAGATGCTACTATTAGTAGCAACTATAGATGCAACTATAAGGTGTGGTTTATATGACAAGGAGAAAAAAAGACTTGGCCAGTGCTGAGCATGTCCTGTTTACTACCCAAAGGTAGAAAGTGCCTGGTAAAGCTGGTACGACTCAGCAGGTATTATAGCAGGTGAGTAGAACTTACCTAGCACAAATGGCAGAAAACACTATGGTCCCATTAATACCTAATATTGCTGCAGATGAAAATTACTTGCTCACTCTCTTGAAAGAAAATTCCAGGAACATGAGCCCTTCACTTGTCCCACTGATGAACCTATGACACCCAGAACTAAACCTTTGAGTATGTTAAGTCTTTCAGTGGCCCAAATGGCACTTACAGGGCTATACAACAGTGAAGTGCAAAGGGAAAAAATTGTCAGAGAAAACTGCCAACTTTGTGGTTCTTATAGGAAACGCTAACACTGCTGGATGTCTGAACCCAAGACTCCTCAAAGGAACTGCCCACAATGAGCTATCCACTGTAAACAGCATTACCACTGCTTGAATAAAGCATGGATGACAACAAATTTCTATTGAGGCTGCCCGGAAACAGTGATATGTGAATATTGTGAATTTTCTTTACTCTTCATATAAAACTAGTTTCTTGTTTCACGGAATTAAATTCTCTAAATGGAGGCATGGGATGATAAAAATCCTATTACTGTCTATAACTGTTTAGCTCCAGCACAAATGAGAAATTGTCTTTCAAAAAAATAAACCTTACTGCTTTACCTGCTATTGTCTAGGACTCTTCATGGGGTTCTGCACTGTTACTTTTCACAAACACAATCATAAATCTGTTCTGCCAATCAGAAGTATAGACAAATACTCAATCTATGATTAAGAGTCTTAATTATTTTGACTTGTGGAGTAGGCATATTTTTTATGTGACTCCAGTGGATGGTTGCTTCTTGTGTTTCATAAATTCTAGAAATAAAAATGAAGCAGGAACTGTTTATAGAAGAGTTATTAACAAAGATGTTATAAATGATACTTATATGGGTCAAAGAACTTCACATCCTATGAAAGTATCAGTGTTGTGTTTGTATCAGTCGATCACATAACTGTAGACCTAGGCTTTAAAGGTCACCATGCTATACATCCGCTAGAGCACTGGTCTCCCCAGGGAGTGCACAAGACAGTCCATTAGGGTGCTGAAGGAAATATTTTCATTCTATTAATGAATAAAATTAAAAAGAAATAAAACAGTAATTATGTCATCTTTATAACACCCTTTTTAATTTCTGTTTTTACATATGTTTTATAACGTACATAATATATTAGCACAGCAGTACATGTATATAATCTATAAATAAATAAATAAACAAATAAATATACATGTACTGAGGGAGTGTTCTCAAAAGCTTTTTATTGACAGGGGTGTATGATCAAAAAAGTTTGGAGACCATGGCACTAGAGTCTTTCAAATAACTTTCAAAGGCTCACATAGTTCTAAAGCTTCTGTTAGCTTGCCTCCAGTGCTGATTTGTAATACCACTCCTACAGCCATCTAAAAAAGCTTTGGCTTTACTACTGTCATCAGTCAGGGGCTAGTACTATACATCATACCAACAACTGTTATTCTGTGAAGGATCTCTTTGACTTCAGTGCAACTATGCTCCAGTCAGGCCTCAGATTACTATCTTCTGTTATGGGTGTATTTAGTCTGTGGAGTACCCATCAAATTAATACACAGAAGCCTTATAAAGAAAGCTGTTTTCATTGCATTGAGCAGTAATTCTTCTGGTATAATACACATGAAGCATTTCAAATGGAGCCATCAAAGTTCAAAGGAAGAAAGAAAATAAGTATGCAAGCCTGTTTTATCATCACTATTGTTTTGGGTACCTGTAGACTGAGTGCTCACCTTAAGCATCCTGTGGCATTGTAGAAGATATCGGGGTCAGGTAAAACACTTGATTTGGGGTAATCTCTATCTGGCCAGCCCGAGTAAGGGATGAGAACAGCTTCAGTCAGTGTCTGCAGGGCTTCTCTAATCAACAGGTGCTTC
Organism: Nestor notabilis; assembly: GCF_000696875.1. Lineage (NCBI taxonomy): Eukaryota > Metazoa > Chordata > Aves > Psittaciformes > Psittacidae > Nestor > Nestor notabilis. The sequence continues at coordinate 24,913 of NW_009916704.1, read as the reverse complement.
AGCTGGTCATTGGAGGACAAATTCCACAACAAACCTGCAATATCCAAACCAAAATCAGAGTGGCAAAAGGACTCCCCCACAGTTTGAAATGCCTAATCTCAAGCTCCTTGAAGTTAATGAGTGAAGAACTCTGCCTGGCACTTCATAGAATCATAGAATAGTTAGGGTTGGAAAGGATCTTAAGATCATCTAGTTCCACCCCCCCTGCCATTAGCAGGGACACCACACACTAAACTATGTTGCCCAAGGCTCTGTCCAATCTGGCCTTAAATGTCTCCAGGGTTGGAGCACTCACAACTTCCTTGGGCAACCTATTCCAGTGCCTCATCACCCTCACTGTGAAGAACTTCTTCCTTATATCTAATCTAAACTTCCCCTGTTTAAGCTTGAAGCCATTACCCCTTGTCCTACCACTAGAGTCCCTAATGAAGAGTCCCTCCCCAACATCCTTGTAGGCCCCCTTCAGATACTGGAAGGCTGCTATGAGGTCTCCACGCAGCCTTCTCTTCTCCAGGCTGAACAGCCCCAACTTTCTCAGCCTGTCTTTATACAGGAGGTGCTCCAGTCCTCTTATCATCCTCATGGCCCTTCTCTGGACTTGCTCCAACAGCTCCATGTCCTTTTTATGTTGAGGACACCAGAACTGGACACAATACTCCAAGTGAGGTCTCACGAGAGCAAAGTAGAGGGGCAGGATCACCTCCTTTGACCTGCTGGTCACGCTTCTTTTGATACAGCCCAGGATATGGTTGGCTTTCTGGGCTGCAAGCGCACACTGCCTGCTCATGTCGAGTTTCTCAGAAGGGGGTGATAAGATTTCGCCAGCCCTGATCTGAGGACATGGAAATGGGACAAAAAAAGGTGTACAATTATCCATGTAATTAATGCCAGATCTTTATACAGTTGGTCTAATGCCTGGCCAAGAAGTGCAGTTTCCCATGGCTCTGCATGCGCATTGCCCATCTGTAGCAATCATCTCTGTTACCAAAGTAACACAAGCTAGACAGGACTAACAACACTGACGCCAGTGATCATGCTCCACACTTGGAGGGAGGAATTCATCCTTTCTAGATGCCTGGCAGAACTAGTCGCACTGCCAACTAACAAGTAAAAACCAATGAGAGGGAGAATAAACTCACATGCAAAGGGGATAGATGGGAGGGACAAAGAGTGAATTTATAGGTCTTTGGAAATCCACTTTAAGACAAGAGATAAGTAGTTTCTCTAACACCTGATAGCAAAATTCCTTATAGGAGGGAAAGATTTTGAAATGATGGTTGGTCATTACTGTCCAGACATTTGTCACTAAACAAATCATTAAGTAACACTACACACCTTGTCTACTCACAATCTCCAAACCCCAAAACAACTGATTAACTTTGCTTATGTTCTATTCCAACAGATGAAAATTCTTTTTAAAGTACTCTTCCCCTGGAAAAAGACATGTATTTCTGCTTTTCACTACAAAGGCATTTATTGTTTTCCCCAGCTTGCTGCTCTAAGTTTCACAATCATCCTCCTCTGAACACCGGCAGAGTATTAGTGAATGTTCCTTTCATCAGTTCACAACAAAAAATGTTTCTTTTATATCTCCTTACACTTTAATTTCAGCTATTGTAAGCAATAGTAAAATCAAAACAAAAGCCAGCCAGAAGCTACCCATTCCTTTTTCTGGGATTGGCTCTTCAACCTCTGAATCAGGGGATAAAAGGAAGTATGTACTTTCTTTAAGGATAAACAAGGCTTACAGGAAACCACACATGCAGTCCAAAGGACACTGGTAAAGAAGTAGGTTGAGACAGAATGGCACAAAAGCAAGAGCACAGGGACAGAACATCATAGGAACAAATGCATATTAAATTATAGACAGACACCTAGAATAGAATTGTCAGGAAAAAAAACATTGAGATGTTGCTCACTCTCTAAATTTTCCATCGAAAATCCTTCCCTTACCCACAGGCACTGCCTCACTGGGCTCAGAAGGATTCTCTCCATGGCATTCTGGGTGTGGATGAATTTGTTCACATTAGAAAATGTCTTCAGGAGTGGGCTCTAACCTTGCAGCTATGCTATAATGTATTCATAGGGGTATAGTTTTCCCTTAGATGGTTATTTGGGAAAACAGGTGTGGTCTCCTTTTAAATGTATATTTCTTTTGATGACAGTTCTGTTTGTGCTGTAATCTTCCCTGCAGGAAAAATTTTCTTTCATTTCTTAGATTTATGCTGCATGATAACACGATCAAGAGGTTAGATACTCCCTGGAGGCTCATCTGGCTTATCTTCGAAAACTAGTATTTTTTTTTTGTTTTGGTTTTTTTTTTTTTTCATGCTACAGCCATTTTTCTTTCTCATCCTCAGTATGCTCTCCAAATACTACAAGATACCATTCCTGTCTTGGCTCCTGCACTAAGTGAGATCCTCTCCTTGGGAATAACCTCATCCCTTTCCTAAGGAATTTGCAAGAAGTTTGTTTCTATGTCAAACAAAGGACAGGGCCTATGGTTCCTTGACTTTACTTGTATTAATGATTTTATGAAGCTCACAAATTCAGTCAATGTGATCTTGAGATCTCATTCTCACTAAGAAGAGGTCAGATGAGCACAGAAATGGCAGAAAGAAACCAGGCAGCTATTTTCTGCACAGGGCCATTAGGTAAACTTGTCCATGGCAGCTTTCAAACCATCATCATAAGCACAAAACCACTTTGGTGGGGGTACTGCTTTTGTGCTTTTTGTGTGTTCTCCTGGGATGCATAGACTGTGAGACAGCACTTGCTATGATCAGCATTTATCTCCATATACTCTTATCGCTTTCAGTCTTTTCATAGGATGATACAAACCACACTGTATGACTATGCTCAGACTGTATTCTAATACAGGCCATCAAAATATTCTTTGAGAAAACGTGATATGATACAGCTTAATATTAGGCAAGTGTTTGTGTCAACACTACTGGTACTAATAAGCAAGTGACCTTAAAGTTAAACATCTAAGGCTGAGATGTACTTATATGCACAAGTACTAGATCAGATTTCTGACAGGTAGTGAAGTACAGTATGAGAAAACTTCTGTGTCTCAGAGTTTTAACTTCCTTCCTCCCAACACTTCCTTATCTTTGTGTATTTTGGTCAGGTGGAGTGTTTGGTACCATGCTTCCTACATACCAGTACAAAGAAAGAACTTCCCTCTGCTGAGCTTAGACATCTTTTTAAGGAGTATCACATGCTTTCAATCCTTGGCTGGGAGTCTTTCATCAGAGTTCAGTGTGGTATTATCAGGTACCAAGACTATTCTACTCATCTCTTATGGGGGAAGATGTTCACCTAATTATCATATCACACATTTGGAAGTCTCTAATTTACATTCAAAGCAGGCAAGCAATAAGTATGCTGTAGAAAATAAGATGGGCTTTTCATGCTAACCAGGTGGAAGCCCAAAGATTCTGCATTAACCTTTTCTTGGAACTGTTACAACGCTGCAGTGTGATTGCATGTATAGCTGTGATATTCCAGTAGTCCTTGTAGGAAGCCAAAGGCAATGCAAGAGGAAAACCAAAACTTGTATGTGAGCCATTAGTCAGACAGGGAAACTGTTGCTCAGCAGGGATTAACCATTTTCATAGAAAGGCACTCAGTATTTTGCAGTGTGCTTAGAAAAGCTTTGTGTTGCAGCTCTTCTCGGGATACATAGTCAATCAGTACAGGACAGCAATTCCAGTGTTTCCTAGATATCACTGTACATGCCAAGATCATCTGGAAGCACTGACCTTAGTAAGCATATGCTTAACAGTGACTGTCTACCTCTGTCTGCAGCTCACTCCTTGCCTGCCTTTGAAGGTTGGCAAGTGGCCTGGGAAGGAAAGTGGCTGGAAGGAAAATTAGTACTCTTGTAGCAATTCATTCATTCAGACTGCCCTTTGCCCTGTAGACTACTTGCAACTTGCTAGGGAGCTGGAAGAATTGCTCAAGTGATGGCAAAAGTATGGCCTGGTGCCATATTCACCAAGGGACCCTCCTGACCCACAACCAAGTGTGCTTCCTCCTGACTGCACATTTGGTCTTGAACAAAGCAAGAAATACTTTTCTCTTAGTGTAAATTTAAGGCCCTCCTTTGCAACTGCTAAGCATGAAAGTATATAAGAATATTTTGCTCTATGCAGATTACAACATCCTGCTCGATATTGCCTGAATATTTTGTTGGTGTCTTGCATGTTTCGTAAGTAAGTATTCAAGCTCAATGACAGCAGTAATTGTAGAAAGAAGGTGGTCCTTCGTCCTTTTTCACACTGGTGAAGGGGAAGAGAGTAATATTCACAATATCCATATGAGTTATTCTTGAGAAACAGTCAAAGCTTTTGTCAGAAATTATGAAATTGCTATAAAGAAAAGACCATTAGCTTTCTGGCCACTGTATCACCAGTTTCACTGCCTCCCTCACTGGTGTGTAATAGCACAGAGACAACACACTATTCAGTAAGTTACTAAGTGACCCAATTTTGCATGTGATGAATCTGAAAAGCTTTAAAACATTTTGATGTTGCGTAGCTGTTCACTGAGCCAATAGAGCCAACAATACAAAGCTTTGTTCTCCAGCTTAGGGAGCACAGTATTTCAAATACTTGAAAGAATGCAGAATTACAGAAGGTCTCAACATGCCTTTGCTTCAAGGCTGCTTGACACCTTCTGCATCTTTTCAAACACAGTTATCTTAATAGCTCATGTTACTGGTATCTTTAAAGATCACTTGAAATAAATCCGCATTAATTTATTCACAGTGTTTTCTTCCATTTATAACCCTACCCTTCCTCTGCATGCTAATTAGAATGAATGTAGGTCACAAGCAGTTGAATTCCTAGAGGCACATCATGGTCAATCAGGAGTGCCAGGAGGAAGTGGTGGGCATTTCTTAACTGGCTGCTGCAAAGCTAACCAGGCAGTAGCCACACATTACTTTCTGAGAAGCGGTGGATATTTCCTCTCACCATTCCTTCTGCTACATTGATGTAAATAAGAGGTGGCATATGGGGTTTCTGATCTGAAGGGCTCCTCCTTTAAAACTGCAATGGGCTCTATTCATTTTTAGCAGTTCTTCCCCAAGGACATTAGTAATTAAAGGGTGAGAATGTTAGCCCTGCAAACACTGAATCCAGAATGCAGGTCACTCCACCGGTGGTGCCATATGATCTTTACAGACAAATGGATGTCCTGCAGGAATCCTCTCCCCTCTATGCAGATAGAAAGCATGCAGAGCTTTCTGCTTGTCACTGATTTGAGAAGACAGGCTCAGGTAAATAGCTAGGCAAGTGGGAGCTCAGAATAAAAATTTGGGGCAGTAGAGTTTGTGGGGAGTAGAAAAACCATTTCTATCCACAGCACCTGACAGTTTAGGGGCAGTGTCTTCAGCAAGGACCTCCCAGTATGCACTGGCAGCATCGTGTCAAAAAGTGAGGGCTGAGGTGTTGCCTAAGAAGCGGCATCTATTATGGTCCCAGGCAACTCTGGGACTGCTCCAATCACTGCTCACTAAAAAGGTTTTACAGAATTTGCTGTTTGGAGCCTCACTTTTATGCACTGTCTAGGACTTTAAGCTTCCTGAAAACAGACAGACCGATGTAATTTCTGAAGAAGATTTAAGAGGGGAACTTGAAGTTCCTAGTCTCTTCTTACTGTCTTAAAGATTGGTCCTGAGTAAGGACCTTGAAATTTCACCATAAGAGAAAAGCTTACAATAGGTGACACTGTTCTTTTATATGGTCACTTGACTGCACAGAAAACATTACCTGTTATTTGCTTTTTAGTCTCTACATCCCTGGTGTTTCGAAGTAGGCGGAGCAAGAGTAGGATCCCTTTCTGCTCTGACACTTCCAATTTGTTGTCATTGTCCTCAAACACCAAGTTTCTCAATGCACCACATGCTGCCCGCTGAATGTCCTCATTCTGAACATCAAGAAGCTGTAAAAGCTTGGGGATACCACCAAGTGAGAAAACCTGTGAGGAAAACAAAACACAGAAGAGAATAGTTAGATACTGCAAATGACAAACTCCACCCTCCCCTCCAGCAAACCTTTAAATAGTCATAGGAACTTTTCTTCATTTGCTCCTTTTTGAAAGACTAGAAGCACAGATCATGAATCATTTGGACATGACTGTTAACTTCTGGGCTTTCATATGAGTCATAGTTAAAATCCACAACTAAGGGAGGCATCATATTTTTATAGTTAATGTAAGAGAATGAAACTAAATCTCCTCCAGCTTTGCTAAAGATCTGTACTCTCTGACAAGGCATTTAATTGCTCTGTATTTTAGCTTCCACATTAGTGAAATGGGTATTTGAGATTTAACTCTGGAACATTTATAAACTGCTTTGAGATTTCTGGATGTGAAATGTTCCTGATGTGCCAAGTCTGGTTTGGGTTTTTTTTTCTCTCAGCAGCCAGCCTGATGGAAAGACAGCATTTTTCTCTGTAAACTTCTGTGCACTTATTGAAAGTGTATTAAATAAATAGCAATTGTACATAATGCTTCCTATCTTTATCATACTGAGAAAAAAATAGTAAACTAGTAAACTTCAAAATGTAGACCATTAAATACTGTAAGCTAGTCAGCTACTGAACCACCTACATTTAACAAAGACTACTCTTCAGTGTCTAATTCTTTAGAAAATGAGGTTTTGCCCTGAAATTAACAAAGAATCAAGAAGGTGCTATTTTAGAGCAGCTGTACTGAAACAAACAGTTTCCAAGTTCTACATGTTGTGGCAAATGGTGAATCCATATGAGCTGTGATGTGGCATAAGCAAGCCTTGGCTCATTTAGGACTGAGTTTACTATGGAAAATACATTACATTCATGTACAATTGAGGACAGTTTCCTCCAGCATCTGAAAATGCCACATGGTTTTGTGGACAAACTCATCCTTGCGTAGAATCAACAGCATGTGAAAGACTTAGAAATCTGATACAACTGTTTTGAGTGGACCAGAGTTTAACGATAAAAAGAATTCAATGCAGCTGATGTGTTTGCAACACAATGAAATGAAACGGAACAAAGCCTTTTGCCCTTCATGCCCTGGCAAACTACATTGCCTGTCTGCCTTTCTTCTGATATGGTTGTACAAAAGGCACAGCTTCTTGCTACTGCACTGCTGACCTGATTCCCCCTGCGTTCATTCAGCTATCATCTAGATGCTAGCAGAATGAAATACAGAAATATATATCTTGAGGTAAGTGGAGCATAAAGCACGCTGAAGGCACATGGACCTATTTTATTACAGTAGATAAGCCCTTTTGACACCAGTACCATAGCTGGTTGTTTTTTTCAAACATATATGCAGACTTTCTGTTGGTAATTTTAAAGGAATTAAAGCTTTTTTAAAAGAAGTGGTGCTATTTTGACCTCACATGCAGAGGAGAACTTACAAAACCTATTGAACGGTCATTCTAAATTTTCAATGGGAGACAAAATTGACTAATATACTTTACGACCACAAGTTCACAAGAAAAAGAAAAGCCACTAGACCCAAGGACTATCAAGTATTGTGAACAAAGCATCAGAAGACACAGAAATGAAAGGCAGGCTGAAAGGCTAAAAAAGTCTGATTGCTTCAATTTGAACTCTTTTACTCATCCACTTGTTCTTCTAGGAAGCTGCCCAAGAGAAGTTTGAATAATAAACCACCTTAAATAAATAAACACCTTCAAACATTCAATTCTGAAGCTGTGTCCTCAGATTGACATTAAGGCTGCTAATTGTACTGGTGTTTTTTCCAAAACAGACTTTGATCTGCTGTGAAGCAAGTTAAAAGGACTGAGTGATGTTTGGCTGTCACCGAACTGGACTGCACTGAACTGGTTGAAATAAACAACCACCTTACACATTAATGTACAGAACTGTTCAGCAAGAGAGCCATAATAGTGTTTGATAATGATGTTTAAAAAAAGGAGGAAGAGAATATTTTTAATACACTCCTTCAAAAAACTTGTAAGACTTAACAAATTTGTTTAATCCAAACAGTGTATTAATACAGTTGTGCAGTCCTATCCTGAACCTTGGATGTTTGCACTGTACTCCCAAAGTTTTATTTTCTGATAATAGAAAATTTATTTTCTGGTAATAAAGATCTGTAGTTACAGATGGTTTGGGTGAATTCTAACCCTACATTTCAATCACAAAATGCTAGCATAGACCAGTGCCATTCCACAGCTTTAAGAGAATCTGCAGCAAAAAACATCAGCCTATTTTAGGGAAAATCTTCAACATCAGTACCCTACAAGGTTTCTTGGAGTGTCTTTCTTTTTCATGTTGGCACACAGTGCCAAACAGTATAGAAAGTTATTTGCTCTACCTGATTGTAACTGGCATAAAAATAATTACTTACTTTTCTTCTGGCATCTGCTTTCTGGAAGCACTCATGCTGTATGAAAGTCACTGCAGCAAGAATCCTAGGTGTGGACTGTGTGTTTTCACTCTTCAATATGCTCACTGCACGCTCCAGAGTCATCTCCCCTTCTGGGCTCCTTAAAAGTATAAACAACATATATAGTGAAGCAAGACTGCAGAAAAATCACCATTAGCCCTGTAAAAATTCTTGTAATGCCAGGATTTTAATAATTTTCAAGTAACTTTAGCTTTTCTTGGAAAATTATTCCCCTTTCAGTAGCAGAAAATATTATAAAAGCTTTAAGAGATACTAATAACGTGAGTGAAACGAAAATAATAAATGGGAGTGTTGCGGCAATGAGAAGTCTGCACAAAGCAAGTCATGCTTCAGATTATAAAACCAAAATGCAAACATCAGAGGATGAAGGACTAAGATCCAAAGAAGGCCGTAACTAAATTAGAGTGCCTTCTACTGATCATGAATATACCTGTTTTACTCAGTAGTAAAACATTGATTGATTGATGATTGATTGCTTTATTATATTTGTATATTTGTTTTCATGCCTATCTTCAGTTTCTTAGTTCCCAGGCTACATAGATGCAGAGCAGTATCTGCTTTTTTCAAGCTTAACAACTTGTTCTAGTTGCCTTTTTTCAGGTGGGACAAAATAAAACCACCACTCATTAAATAAAGTGTGCACATCGCCTGTGGTAGGACTGAAAATATGTGTGGCTATTTTCCTCCAAAATTCCAGCATATTTGTTAGAATGATGATTATATTAGACAACCATATGAAAACTGGGAAGAAAAGTCAGCAGACCCATTTTTTCCCCCAAAAATGGAACATAAAACAATTCATGGTACAATCAGGTGCATTACCTCTGGGACAGGTAGTTATGCTCCCCAGCCTTTTTATTTACTTTTGATTTTAAATACACTCCACATAGACAAAAAAAGAGGGTGGAGGGGAAGTGGCCAAACCCATGAGTATTCTGGTTATTTTTTAACCAAATAATTTTGTTGAAACAGGGATCAGAGGGCAGTCTGTGAACAGCTTTGTAACAAGTAGTTATTGGCAATAACTCCTTCAGAGTTACGAGAATGAGAATGGTTTGCTTGACAATCCTCTCAGTAAGTGCATCTAAAACTAGAAATTTTGATACAATTACCTTAAAATAGGTGCATGGGAAATAAATTGGCTTAAATTGAATTCTTTTTTTTAAACTAAGCAAAAATACTAAATAATAATTTTCAGAAAAGCGAAATACAAAACGTTTTGATACTGAGAAAAGAAACATTTCTAAAGCATGTATTTTAGGGCTGCACCAGGAGTCACTCAGTTCTTCAGATCTGAGACAGTCTGAATAACAGACAGGCAGGAGCAAAAAAGCCCAGAAGTCCAGGCTTGCCCAGAATAGGCTGTGGAGGAGCAAGGCAGACAACACATGCAGAAATAAGGCACATTTATCACAGGGAACCTTGCTGGAAATGCACTGAAATCCAGTTCTTGTCCCCTAAATATTTATGATGAACTCATGAGCTCTGAGACAAAAACGGATTTTGTTGGAATTTTTCTTGCTAGTTAAACTGTAAATCAACATCTGCTGCTTGCTTTTGCTAAGGCAAAAGACAATTAGCATGGCTGCAAGGACGGCAAAGAAGTGAAGAACAATTCTGATGCACCTGTTTCAAATGAAATTATACTCCTGAGGTTTCTACCTGCCTTTTTTATTTTCTTTTGGTATAAATCATATTATTTCTTGTCTTCTCCCTCCTCTGAGTTAGTGTTTTGAGCAAATATGCTACATCTATAGATGCTGAGGCATGCTTGTACAAGATAAAGATGAAATGAAGGGGACAGTATGTTGAGGAAGTCAATGGAGTGGTTAAATCAAGTGAAATTAGATAGAATGATGGTTAGTATCTCTAGTCCCCTGGGCTCTGGTATGGCAAGGCTTACACATCGCAGATTTTCAGAGTTTACTTCAGCCCAGATTTAAAACAAAGTAGCTATTAAGTTACTCTGAGTTGCAAGTTAGAGGTACCAATCAGAAACTTATTTAAAGATCTTGACCAGTGAGTTATGTAAAAAAGCCAAATGACATTTCCTCTTACTCTCTTTAAAGTGGGAGAGAAAATAGGCTTTTCAAGATTGGGTTTTAGTCATGTTTCTTAAATCAACAAGGGTTTTATGACCATGTTATATATGTGTACATGTGTGCACGCCTACCTGCCTGTTAGTCACTGCAATAACTTTGGAGCCCTTTGACCAAATTCAGTTGCCTTCTACAGAGGGGCAGATACCTCCAATGTATTAAATTTTTAATTTCAGTGATTAACAGCAAAGAAGGACTCTACCCATGCACTTCCCAAGATCAGGATTGCTGTATGAGCTGATTCCTCATGGGACACCGCAGAATCTATGCAGGAACTCAGCCTCAGGATGCCAAAAATATCTTTGAGTAGTACAGGTCCATTAATAGTCAATGCCAGCACATGTACAGCCAAAGACCAAATTTCTAAGTGCTGAGTGTATATTGAGACCATTCACTAGAGTTAGTTAGCTGTTCATGGCTGCTACTTTTTCATGTGCAGTAGCCAAACCCTTTCTCTCCTGTTCTGCACTGCCATACTAGGATTGCTTTTTGTTAGGTAGAAATAACATTCACTGTTTTATCTTACAGTAATAAAGGATACAATATAATCTTTGATCCTCAATGATATGGTTGCAGCACTGTAACTCCTGTCAAAATAGGATTTGATTCAATTGTTCCATCCTACCCTCAAAACATTTACAAGAAAACTTAATAGCTAGGTGGCTGATTAGCATGTGTAATGGTAACAAACAGATGGACAGTTAGGCAATGGCTGTTAAACAGAACAATAGTCTACAAGTTTTGACTTCACCTTAATTGCCAGAATGTAACATATTTGAGATATAAACACTGTGTTGTCTAATAATTGTGTGATGGCACACTTTGAAGTCAGATTCTGTAAGTACCTTTTTTTCCAGAGAGCTTCAGATTGAATCTCTCTCTTTCCTAAGCCCTTGGTATGAGAATACTTTTAACTGCTTCACTTTATCAGAAGATACTGAGATAGCATCTCTATATTCTGATTTTTCTACTTTGAATTAGCATAAGCTAATTCTTCTACAGAAAGTTTGAAAATGCTTTTATATATATTCCAAATACTATACACAGGTAGTCCACTGTTTCTCTTTAACCTTAAACAACTACTTTACATCTTCTTAATTAGCCTTGGAAAGACCTCAATTGTGATTTGTGTGAAAAAGTACAATTTTCTGGAAAAATCAAACTATTCAGGAAACTGAAGCTTATCTTTCCCACCCTCCCCCCCTTCCAGTTATTAAGGGAGCAACAGATAAGTGAGCAATGTGTCAGATAGCACAACTTTAAAATCAAAGAGAATGGGAAATGACTAGAAAGGTGAAAGTCTCTACTAACTTCTTAAACTGAGAAGTCTCATCAGAAGAAATTATTGTACTAGAGGTGGAATGGTGGACCTCAGTGAAATATCTCTGATTTGACAGCAGTTAATACCACAAAGAAAAATTATGTCTATTATGTTTTGAACACTTCTGCATCCAGCCCTTCCAGTGGTGAGAATTACAAGGGAGGTTCTTAAATGTGTGTTTTAGATGTTCAAAACCAGTAATGATGTATGTGGGTACCATACACATGTTATTACATAAGCATGTGAAACAACTACTGTCTTCAGTCAGCTAAAATGGCTATAGTTTCTTCCTCATCATTTAATAATCCAGTGGTGCAAATCTCCTTCAGAATTTTATCTTACATGCTGCTTTTTACCAGCCTCTTCACTAACATAAGCTATTATATTTTACAGACAATTTTTTAAACTTCAGGTAGAACAAAGAGCCCCTCGCTCCCCCCAAAACTGAGCTATGAAACTAAAGTAGAACCTAGGACATTTGAAAATCTACATAAGATTCTAATAAGAAACATAAATAAGAAATCTAGTAAGAAATCTAATAAGAAATCTAAGTAAGACGTGTACAAGTAAATTAAATAGAAGTACTAAGATAAAGGAAATCTGTAATACGAACTTTAGAGGCTTTCACAGCACTTCAAATTGTTTTGCTCTGTAATTTCCAGCAAAAGCTGAACTTAAAACCTGGCACTTAAGTTATTATGTTGTCAAAGATTTCCATTATGTCACAAATCTTCCACCTGAATTCAGCATGGTCTCAAACAAGTCACTTGCAGAATGACTGAAGATACATGTTTACATCTGCAGGGAAGAAAAACACTTTGGCTGATGTTTGTGCAGGCAGACAACCAGACTCCAGTGTCTGCACCTGCAAAAGAACCAAAATTGCTCCTACACAAAATTACATATCAAAATTGCTGGTTCTGGCTCTGAAATTCACTCAGGTATGTGATTGAAGTTAGGTAGATTATTCAGTCAATGGGATATATGCCTGTCTGTAAATTGTCTTATTGAGAAACAAAGTCCTCCCAAAGTCCTATTTTCAACATTACTACTCCCAAATCTTCAGCTGTTGTGAGCTCTCAGCTATTTTTTCTGGACTCACTTGCTGTAAAGACTGAAAACTTAAGAGTCACATCGCAAATACCAGATATCTTAACTTCTATCACCCTGAGGTTAAAGTTTCAATTCAGATCAGATGTGGGCAAAATACTATGTTTGTAAATCTAGTCATAACACAAAACATGCAGCTGATGACAGAAAATAGCTGATCTTTTGATAGCAGTGATATCAGATGATGCCTCATCTCACACAGTAGCAAAGTTAGGAAAAGGAGAAAGGTGGCCTTCAGAAAAATGAACAGCTACACAGCTATGGAAAAAGAAACATTTCTTTATAAGACTGTTGCAAATTACACCACAATTTACTCACATAAGAAACCTTGGGATCATATTTGGATTATGAAAACAATGAAACCCACAGTAAACAGAACAAGTAACCATCTACTGTTTACTAAGTGGTTTATTTTGTCCATTGAGCCTGAAGAGCTCTGGGGACATTTGGAATTATTCTAAAATGAAAAAAACTATTCACTCCTGAGGGGAATTTCAGAACTAATAAATTTTCTTGTTTTAAAATGAAATCGATTGTAGAAGTTCTGAAATCTTCTCTGGAAGGGAATTTCGGGGGGAAAAAAGGTAATTTTGGAGGGTGAAAAAAATGGAAAAAAGAAGGAAGAAGAATTTTTCTAAGGTTTTAAACTATTTTCCTGAAGTCTGAGGACAGCTTTGGGAATTTCTGCCATGGAGCTACCTGGGTTTCAAATTAACATATTGTCTTCAGAGCATGTAGAATCTCATAGTAATAAGCAGCTCTGGGGTCCTGAGATTCAGAGTATTTTACGTTTGTTCTAGGAAAGGATGGTGCTACAGGGCTAAAAAAAATTTCTGCCTGTGTTTTAACTGAAGTTAACCAAAACTAAAAAGTTTCCTTGAAACCATGAAGAATTTTTTAACTGGAAATTGTCAATCTGCCTAAAGCTGCTTCACTGGTGGGGACCTATTCTTATGAGAACTAGTGCCGAAATCATCTGGTCTTTACAAGCACAAAATTTGCCAATACATTAGTTTGATTGTGACTTAGGCTGTAAATTACTCAGTGACTACTTCATATCTCCTTGTAAAATTGTTTAACTTTTGGCAAAAAGGTAAACTCCGGCAAATCGGAGTAGGAGGTATGGACCCTGCAGTATACATACACTAATATTTTTTCCTCCCTTTCCTCTGCTGCACTGGAAGTGGATTTCTGCATCCTCTGCACCAACATTTCATACACTGTTGTTGGCTGCTGAACCACAAGGTGTCAGCTTAATTTCTCTTTTAAACAGATAGATTCCTTTCAGCTGTGACACCCCAAAACCAAAGCAGATCCTACATTGTGCTTACCCCAGCTGAGAGCCATCGATGGTGACTTGTTCACTCTGCAGGAAACCATTTCTCCCAGCTGCTGCCACAGCAGCTGTCAATGGCATCCTCTTCCCATCTGTTTCTGCAGCAACACTGGCTATTGAAGCTGGCTGGGAAGCTTCCCTCCTGGTCTGTGTGCTTCTGAAAGTAGTTTGGTACCAGTTGGACCTTAAAGATTGCCTATTCTGAGGTCCCAAACGGGAAGCAACCGGTGATCTCACTTGTCCCATTGCACTGCCTGAGGTCAGGTAGTTCTCTTTCTCCAGAAGGTTGGACATACTGCGACTGTTGCCTCCTTGATGGTACAGAGGTACAGTGGGGCTGGGGTAAACACCATCAAGGATGGCATCATTAATAGCCCCCATGTGAGAGTGCCTCTTAAAAGAGCGTCCCCTGCTCACTGAATCACGAAGAGTGTAACCAACAATCTCAGACCGAGCATATCTTGGTGGGACAGTCCCATTGGATCTCCTGCTATCTCCATGCCTCATGGAGAATCCAGCTGAAATTCCTCCATCATAGTGAAAATCACTGGACACATATGCCAATCTTTCAGGACTTTGCTGGGGTGAAACCTCCAGTCTCTTCAGAGGCTGCCTTTGAGCTCTCTCTTCCATTGTCTTGTAAGTAAACCTTGTCCCCCAGCCATTTGTATAAGAGGATGGTGAGGCAACCTGTTCAAAGGTGCATAAAAGAACAGGACAGGAGTCACAGTAAGATCACAGAATTAGGATTAATAGCAAAGAAACCAAACCAAAAAAGTAAACATGAAAATTCTAAGGTCTGCTGTCAGTAACAGAAAACGTGAACTTCACCAAAATTGTGTACTGGGATTCTGCAACACTTCTTTGCATCTGCCTAATGAAAGCAGGAAGTAGTACAGTCTAAACATTAGGAGACTAAGTCTAAGCATCTAGTCTTCTGTCGTTAACTCAAAATAGGTGTTTAAGTCAATTATGCCTGGTAATGAACACTCTGCTTATTAATAGAGATTTTAGTTTCAATTTGAAACTCCTTGGGTATTAACACCCACATCTGCTATTAAACCAAATCATCATGGCCCTTTGTTTTTATTTAAATCAGTAAGTACAGTGGCATCCAGCCATAAATCAAAGCCCCCTATACTCCATTGCCAAGCTGTATTAAAGTTTTGTAATACTAAAGACATCTTTTAAAGTAAACTGAGAAGCTTACATGAGTTATTAATTGAAGAGACAGTGCTTAATAGATAGCTGTCAGGCTGAAATCCTTTAGTTTCACTGTTAAGGAGTTACTAAGGGTGATATTCAACTCACAAAAGGAGTAAAGGTCACTGACACTAGAAGGCAGAGGCAAGCATCATTGGACCTGTTTATTCTACAAAAGCTATGTAAGGATATCTTGCATATCCTGACTTTTACACAGGACAAATAGTCTCCTTCTTTCCCACTTCTCTCCCCGCACTTCTCTCCCTCTCCACCATCCTGAAAACTAGTGTTTTCTTGTGGTTCCTGTGTCACATCCAGTTTTCCTCTTTTTGCTCTCTTCTAGAAAAAAGGAATTAATCTCAAATATTATGGACTGTATGATAGGTGAGAACAGAGGCTAGAAGGACAGAGAAGGAAATACATCGAAGGAAATGGTTCTAACTCTCCCCATACAGAGTCAGAGCTGCTTCAAAAAGTGGCCAGAAGCTTTAACGCCAATAAGCCATTCTTGAGTAATCTAAAATCAAGAAAGAAAAGTTGTTTACTAAAATATTTCTGTTCTCAAGCTCAACTGCTTTCAGTTTACTAATGATCATGCAGCAGCATTGCTACTGAGCTATGTGTTGATTTCCAACTCATACGGTTTCTCCCTCAAAAAGGTTCACACCAGTTATAAGCTGTGTCACAAACCCTGCAGAAAACCAATCATTTATCTTAGCATTCAGGCCATGAACCCAAGAAAAGCTGGTCAAAGTAACAAGTGAATTTATGATAGACCATTTAGAAACATCATTGTATTGCAAGGACTGTACTGCCAAAGTTCTTGTAATGCTAAAACATTTTACAACAGGATTATTTTAAATGATAAGGAACACTCTGCCTGTCCTTGTGAAAACAAAGCAATCTTTTTTCCCATGGTTTTGGATGCTTAATTCCCTAACCACTTTCACCACACATTCCCAGCTTCTACACATGTCACTAGTTACACTGCACGATTGCTGGACTTCCTTTAGCAACCTCCAACTGTTTGGCCTCCAACAGCGGCATCATAGCCCCTGCTTCAAGCCACCAGAGTGTTGACTGACCTGCTGCTTGGTGGGATGGATAAAGATATGCCTTGTCACTGCCTTTGCCTTAGAGGGGTGTTAATATGTTTTTTCATTTTCTACCCCAATGCCAATTCTCACAAAAACAACAGGATTGCAAAAAGCCCATCTGTACAACTGAGTTAAACTACTGGGCTCAGAAGTCACTGGAAAGGGGACAAACAAACACATATCAGTTGTAAAAACCTCATTTTCAGGCTTTAAAAAGCTAACAAACAAGCAAGAAAACCCTGAAACACCATCTACATGATATTATTAGTGGTAAAAAAATAAGAAACTATGCATGTGATATTATATTTATTTCTATTCATTGCCTTGTTTTCCTCACCTGGTTTGACTGGTAATGTGAGAAACCATAGGGAGTTCTTGGTGCAAAATCATTTTCAGTAATCCCCATGTTATAGACACGCTCTGGAACACTGGATGCACGATGCAAACTTCCTGTAATCAAAACCTAATATTAGTAAGATTTTAACAGAACACGATAATGTTAAAAAGGACAATTTTCACTACTAGGGAAATGTCCCTGTCTGCACTGCCATTAACATATAAAAGCTGAAAATCAAGATAAGGAAATGATGGAAAGACGTTTGCATTTGGTGTGTCACATGCAAAACATGGCTAAGCAAAGCTTTCTGAGGATGCAAGCCATTTTTTTGGTTTCATATTTATTTTACTTAAGATGTATTTTTAACTTTTAGAAGCCTTGTTGTTCATGCAGCTATTTAATGAAAAATATTTTAACAAAGCAAGATATTTTAAATATCGCAGATAATGACAGATTATTAAGTACTGATAAATGGTATCACTAAGCAGCTACTAAGAACATTTTTTTCCACAATAACCACTTTGAATATATACGAATGGTTTACATTAAAGGCTGTAACATGCACAGTACACAAGAAATTAAAATATTGCAGCTGTAGATTATAGATTGTAGATGTGAAACATGGGTTGATGTGTATACCTCTTAATGTGCACCCTAGAGGAGCAATTTTCACAATGTACCACTGCAAACAAATACCATACACTGAGTGTAGGCTTTATTTCATAGTTGTCTACCTCAACTGCTCATGTTTCTTCTTGCTTACATGCTGGTGCAATGACAATATATCGGAGCAAGTAATGCTTCACCAGTCTTCTCAGAGCTTCACCCAAGAGCACAAAAAGTCCATGAATAAATTCTATGCCACAGGCAGGTGGCATATAATGCTATGAAGTAGCGTTGTCTAATGACACTTCAAATCTGCACATAAAAAGTTCACTAATCCTACAAATAATGTAGAAGATCCACAGCGTATCTGCTCTGATTCTTTCTTTTTCCCCATGATTCTGCATTGTAAATAGAAGTGCATTCTGATTATTTCTTTCATTAATACTGCATTCTTCTTTTAATTAAAAACCAAACAAAAACATCAAAGTGCTTCTATTATTTTTTTTTCTAAAGCAACACATACTGCTGAAATAATTATTCATGAGATTCCTGTGTTACTACGATAATCCACACATAGGAATATAAATAACATAGGTTTAAAAAGGTGAAACAGAAGTTGAAAGTAAGATACACGTCAAATCAGTCATAAATGAGGACAGCGTATGCTGCAGAAGTTTAGGCTGAGAAGGTAACAGTGGTCAATAAAGAAGTTAATTGGCCGTGAATTCTCACAGTAGCAGGTATTACCTGAGATACTGTGGAAAAAAAAATCTAAAGAACAAATCATTAACTTGGTCAAATTGCTGAAGTCTCCACTCCAAAAAACCAGCAAGAGTCACATGCCCATGGAAATTCAGGTGTCAGAAACATGCAAGCAGGTGCCTGTTGGGATTCTTGAAAACACCTGGTGTATGTATGTCAAACAGCTGAGGCTTTTGGTTCATGTCCAGAGTTAGACCCTGGGCTTTCTTAAGTGCACATGGGTATCCCTAGGAACTTCAGTACACCTGTGTCTTTGATCCTTACTGTCCACAGTTAGTAAAGGGCTTGACAAAGATGAAAATATAAGAGAGACTCATGTAACAACAATAATTTATGAATGATTCTCATTAGCACATAGCTACTTGGATAAATCCAAATTTGTGTATAATATAGTATAATAGAAAACCATATAACAGCAGACTACAGTAATTTGAGGCCTAATTCAATCATACTTCACAGTTATCTTGCTTAATCATATTTTCCAATTCTTTCATTTTTGCCATATAAGACAGATTTAAACATGTATTAAGTGATTTGTTAAGACACATTCACAGTAACTTTGTGTCATCAGACTGGAATGATGCAGCTTGGTCAAACTCATGATTTGGATTGCAATAATTCCTTCATGACATTACAAGATTACCATAGCCCAAGGGTTACCTAAGTACATGAGAAAGCAGTAAAAGAAAAACACTGGTTTTTACTGCAAAACATCCCTGCCAACATACACTGACATCCAAAGTCTACAAATTCATATCAATCACTTGTATGATATAATCCCCATATCAATGTACTATTTCAGGTGCCCATTAAGACTTCATCTTAGGCTGTCGCTTGTGCCTGCTTTTTGAAGATTAACTTTATTCATTGCTACATATTAAAGTACTTGCATGCAATAAGTCTTCAGATAGAAATACATGTACATATCTGTTTCTTCATAGTTAGTATGTTTTTGTCCAGTTTACTTGGTGAGAAAATACTTTCAGATATCTGTCTACTTAGGGCATAAAGATCCTTTGAGCAAGTAATGTGTGCAAGTTTTTGGTAACTCTAAACTCCCTGTCCTTACTAAACAAATTTAAAAAAAATAAGGCTAAATTAAAAATAACAAGGCCATCTATGAACTAGTTGAAAATAAGCCACATATGTAAGAGTTTCCTCTTTTCAAAAGCAAAATACAGTCAATCAGAAGTTGTAACACTCAGTTATCTTCAAGTAGTTCTCTTTTTTTAATCTTCAATCTCACTGTGAAAATATCAGTCAGAAAGCATTTTTGTATTTCAGAGAAAAACACTGTACATGTTGGCTTATGGAATTTCACTTTGAATTTACGGTATCTCTTGCTTGCTTTTACCATGTCAGTAAATTACTTTGCCAGCATTTTACCTGTAGATTTATTAGGTAGATATAAAATGTTAATCCTTTTACTGTGTGCTGTTTACTTGTGCCAAAAATCAGTGTGTTAAAGGAAAAAGTGGTAACTAAAATGCCGTGTCTTTCCATTAGTTATGAGGTGCAGAATAGGTTAACTGATCAAAATTTGCCTCTGCCAGTAAGGCTTCCTTCAGCTTATTTTCACCATACTGCAAAAACCTACATTTCTTTCCCATCTCTCAGATTTGATTAGTATAGTCAGAAACTTATGGCAGTTCTTATATACTCAGTGCACTGGTTTAAAGAAAATAAAGCAAAAGAAAAACCATGAATGATTAAATATATATATATGTATATATATATTATGGGTTCATTTACTGTTAGGATTAGTATTTTCTAACTGTAAGACTCAGTGCTTTAAGTCTCAGGAAAACTTTCTCTTTAGAAAACATGCATATTTTTCAGTTACTCATCTATAGGGAACGAATGCTATTTGAGAGGCCATAGGATACCACACTTGATTTCCAGCAGCCAGTCAAGAAAAGGATGGGTTTCCTGCAGGCCCTGTGTCATGTCTGTCAACCCATAAGGATATTTTGGAAAACCCAGGCATCTAGGACAGCAGCAGACAGGCAAGTGTGGGCAACTGAGTGGAACTGTTGATCATAGTCTCTCCTCTTCCCTGTCAGTATGACCTAAAGCAGCTCAGAAACATTTATGATTGTGGTCAGTGGAAGAGGAATACTAAACCCCTCACTCTTCTAAACGCGTACAAGAAAAGCTGTACAAAAATAACTTGGTATCACAATAGACATGACAAAATTTTGAGACCTCAAAAAAAGTGCTATCAGGAGGGAGACTGTACAGATGACTGAGCAAAACTCCCACCTGTTTTCACAGAGGCTCTTCTCAAGACCCGTTTGTTCCCCTGGACATGAGAGGTCAAACATCTCCAAAGGCCTTGCAAGTTCCTCCCCACAAATCACTGCCTGTGGCTGCAGACAGATCAATCTCCAGTTTGATTGGCTTTCAAAAACAACGACAAGAGGCATCTCTAAGATACATGATATATGAAAATAGACGGTTATCCTCCATTAAGGAGTTAGGTGTATCAAATTCTCCTTAAATGACGTATAGTGTTAACTGTCAGTTGTGAGTCTTTTTCAGTGCTTTTGTATTTGAACGAAAGACAAATTTTGGCTTTAAACCCCTTACTGCAGACATCAAGGTAGCTGTACCCTGTACATAGAAGTCTATTAAGGACTGTGATATTTTTATGAATCCTTAGTGCCCACCTGCTGAGTACCCATTGTCCACTCTTGCTCAGGGCAGGTGGGTGATTATATCATAGAATCATAGAATAGTTAGGGTTGGAAAGGACCTTAAGATCATCTAGTTCCAACCCCCTCAGCAGAAACTCCTCAGTGTTAATTCTTTTTTGTACTCCACCACTCGTGATGGACTGAGATGGTGACATTTTAGAATAGCATATAAAAAACCTTACTGAATCACTTCATCTAGTGATCAGAGAGCCTTCTTTTTGATCATGCTCCTTCATTACTCTGTCAGAATATGCCTGGCCCCAAAGGAGCTTTTCTAACATCTTTTACTTTGTGCTGGTCAGTACATTTACACTAGTGCTCAAATTTAAGAAAAGGATTTCTGCTAGCTCAGGAAGCAGAGGTGAGGATTTAATGAAATGAAAAAAGAGTGGAAGTTACCAATAAGGAATTTTTCTACTTCCGTTTTCCACAAAGGAAAAAATCACTACAAAGTAATTTTGCAAAATAGGAGTCTAAGGATTGAATACTCCCCCAAGCCCCTAAAATCAAACTATTTTTACAAAAAATACTACTGAGTATTTTAGAAATGAAGAAACAGAAAAAATAAATGAGGCTTTGTTTGCACCTGATGATGTTGATTTGGAAATCATGGGACCTTTAATTCTGCTTTTCATAAACACACTGTGTTTATAAAACTCTGTATTAGAGAAAGAATCTTTACACAGACAGCAGTTTATCAGGCTATTTGGTTTTGTGTGGTATATTACTCAATTCTGCTGTCATTTTTTACAATGGACCTGATAAGGATGTACAGAAAAGGAGGATTTATAGTCCAGGCATTATACTAAAGAAACATAAATACCACAAATTAATTGAAAAAGCCAATCAAAATCAAATGAACAAGATCAGAGGCAAGCGGACTGATATATACAAAAAAGGTTTAATAGACTCCTAAAGCGTGCATAAAATAATCAATAGTGTTGCATCATATATATGCAAGCTGAAAAACGCTAGTCATTGGGGTAATATGATTTGAATGCCAGTTTTCTTTAATAAGGCCGAACTAGCTACCATTCCATTGCCATCCTTAAATAGCATTCCAAAACTTGACACAGCTGCTGTAGTTGTTCAAGATTTTAAGGGCAGCATAATCTTTAATTTACAAAGGTTCAGCAACTTGTGAACTGGAAAAGTTTCAGCTGTTGTTAACTACTGCTTGAAAACCTGTTAACAACATCTGACAAAGTCTTGAAAAGAGTTGAGGC
The DNA here is from genome assembly GCF_000696875.1 of Nestor notabilis. NCBI lineage: Eukaryota > Metazoa > Chordata > Aves > Psittaciformes > Psittacidae > Nestor > Nestor notabilis. The sequence continues at coordinate 2,684 of NW_009916704.1, read as the reverse complement.
AGTATGTAACTTCAATTGGCAGCCAATAGAATCCTCAAATCATCTGAGGATGAGCTAAATTTCTATTATAAAAAAGAAGAAATACATCCTCAAAAAGGGGAGGAAAGGGCATGAAACAGCAAACAACATGAGGGTAGGAGGCGAAAAAGATGTTTTTCCATTTAAAGGTAATGCTGAAGGCTAAGCGGACACCCTTAATTTGAAACTCTAAGGAGAAATTATGCTGCCTGACAGAGTACTTCCTGCAGCTTCAAAGCTTCCAGCACAGTCAGTGGAAAATGGGTGTGCACAGATGATACTGAGTAAGACCTTTACTACAACTGATGTTTCATACCCAGTGGTTATGTGCTTGGCTAAATTTAGGCATGTATGTGAATACACTGGTTAGGTATGTGCTTAAGTACCTTGCTGAACAGTCTGAAATACTCCTACAGATAGGACAGTTATATCACAGGGGCCTGCTCCTGCTCCTTCTAAATCTTTGTATCTGTCTTTCCTGCACTGCAAACAATATGGGACCCTTGGGAAATGTATCTAGAAAACTGATATAATACAGAGAAAGCAAGTTTTTTGCATGTAGAAGTGCATATTTTACAAGTATCCTGCATATAAGAATTCAATGTTTCCCAAAGCATAGTCAAAGTTCGAGTAAGTCTGTATAGAAAGCACATTGGGATACACATATGTGTATTTTTCAGGAAAGTCAACATGTTAAATGCATGATAGGCATTTGATTCACATTATATATATTTAAGATACAGATGGATATAGATATACATTATCATTTATGTATGTATGTATAAATAAATGGAATACATTCCAATTCCTTTTTTTTTTTTCTGAGTTTTGCACTGGGACTGAAAAATGTATGGTGAGTTGAGTACAAGAACACAATTGAAAGAAGAGAAAGATCATTTTATGTATGAACAATACAGGTAACAGACATGTCATTTGCCACTCCTGATCCTGAAGCTTAAAAGTTTTGGTGTCTCAGAATGCAAAGGGCTCAGATACTTGACCTTTAGAAAAAAAAGCAAAACACGACAACTATCCCCAAATCTGTTAATGTATTCCAGAGAAGTTAAGGTACATTAGGAGGATGGGAACTTTGTCTTCATAGTGTTTTATGCATGATTTAGAGACATGATCTCAGGTTCATGACACCATACAATTTATCAACAATTGCTTAAAAAGCATTTCCCAGGCTCTCTGTTGAGAGAAAAAGAAATTAAGTTACCTGAAAAGTGTTTAGAAACCTTATTTAAGAGCAGCCAAGTTAAGGACTTATATGTGTAGCTGCTCTTTGCACAGCTGTGTGTACCTGTTTATGTGATTTGTGTACCCAATTTTTCTGATCAGAGAATGTCTGTCTGCACTGCATGCATTTTTTGTCACAAGGCACTTTTTAGGTAGAAGCCAGCTGAAGGTACAAGGAAACATTCCTCTGCCTGACAAGATTGGTGAGTGAAGTATACAAATATTATATTTACAAATAAAATTTACAAATAGAAATTTACAAATTTACAGACTTTCAGCTTGCAGCTCTTTGGAAACAAAATGTGACAGGAAGAGGTTATATAGACTGTAGGTCACTCATATCTTCTTATTTAAAAACAGGATTAAAGTTTTTATGATGAGGGTTTACTTTGATAACAACACATCTCTTTACCATTGCTAGTTAAGACGAAACCACTTGAGCAGCTTGCCTTTAACCCTCAGCACCTGACAAGGTCACCCTGTGTGTGTGTGCCCCACACTGCAATCAGACCCCAGCTGCAATGAAAGGTGTGACTGCACAGACCTCACTGATGGGTCTGGCCTTCTGGATACAGGATCACTGAAGCAAGCATTGATTGACATCAATTTGTATCATGCAAGTCAAGGAACAGGGTAAATAATGCCTGGTAGTGTTATCAGTCCATGTTTCCCAGTGATGCCTTTCCTAGAGTTAGTTTTCCAAACTTCATAGAATCATAGAATAGTTAGGGTTGGAAAGGACCTTAAGATCACCTACTTCCAACCCTCCTGCCATGGGCAGGGACACCTCACACTAAACCATGTCGCCCAAGGCTCTGTCCAACCTGGCCTTGAACACTGCCAGGGATGGAGCATTCACAACTTCCTTGGGCAACCCATTCCAGTGCCTCACCACCCTCACTGTGAAGAACTTCTTCCTTATATCTAATCTAAACTTCCCCTGTTTAAGTTGGAGGTCATTACCCCTTGTCCTACCACTACAGTCCCTAATGAAGAGTCCCTCCCCAGCATCCTTGTAGGCCCCCTTTCAGATACTGGAAGGCTGCTATGAGGTCTCCACGCAGCCTTCTCCAGGCTGAACAGCCCCAACTTTCTCAGCCTGTCTTCATATTTCCTTTTAGTTCCTTTTTAATTATTATTATTTTGAGGTGAAACAAGGAAAAACATTTCCTACATTTCTTCCCATTTCATTTCGCAAACAGAGCCAGTGAGTGAAACTAAAGTATTAAAACAAGCCCAGTAAGCGGTTGCAGGATTAGGAGAGCTTCGACTCGACTGTTCCCCCTGGCAGCGGTGAACCGGGAGCAGCCCCCGACGCTCACTTCAGTTACGGCGCTTGGCAGGGAGAAACTTCTGACGTGGGTGGGAAAAAAGAAAGACGAGAGGCGACAGAGCCACCGTTTTCTGCCAAACCCGGCAAAGGCCAG
>NW_009916703.1:17250-27879 GCF_000696875.1 Nestor notabilis | reverse complement strand
CAGGGACTGGCGGATATCGAGTAAGGCAGCAGGCACAGTGTGAGCAGCGAAGTATGTTCCCATCAGAGATTGCTGCTGGTGTGGACTTTGCCTTCCTGGGGCTCACCCAAATCCCTGGGTCTCCGTCAGTTACAGCAAATCTGATGGGAGTTAAGCGGGAGCCAGTGCGGCTGCACTGCTGGAAGGGTACTAAAATCAGCCCCTTCCTGAGTGACCCATTACAGAAATACCTTTAAAAGGGCTCTAATGAGTTATAAGCCCAGACTCACATGGATTTCCGTCCTCAAGGTTGATAAACTCCTATAAGAATTTGTGAGCGGTTACCTGCATCCTCTTTCATCAAGTGATTCCTTTCACCTAGTCTTGATTTTCATCATCTCCCTCACATAAAGGGCTCAAACCACCTCTACAAGATGCTGAAGGAAAAAATACCCTTGCCTGTTCATCTGCAACATTGTTATGTTTGCAGATGAGATCTAACTATTCAGTCAAAAAATTACAAAAGAATTATAAATAGAACTGAGGAAATGCAGTTGTGATGCACTTTATGCACTAGGACACTTCGTTCCTCCCATCTCCACGTCACCAGTTATTCCCTACTGACTATGCTGATGGTTCCCAAATGCTGATAATATTTTTTGTATCCAAATTACTTCTTTTCATTCCACATTCAATAACTTATATTTCCTCCTTTTTTCTTTTTTCCCTCTCTAGTTGTGATAAATGATGCCCTTTCTTTGGCATCCTTCACTTTTCCAACATCCCCCCTTCTTTCTACTTCCATTTGCTCCAAAAGCTACTGCTGAGTCCAAGTGATTTTTACATTTGAAATCCTAAATCAAATTCCTCTAACATTATAGTAGATCTCAGCTGTACCATTAGAAACTTGCATTAGCTGGTGAAATTCTGCATACATTCTTTCACTTCCATGTTGATTCTGTGACAGGACTGGAACCAGACATGGTACACAAACACCCCGACATTTACCTGGTGCTTCGAGAGTACAGTCATTGCTTGGATCCCTTGTGCCTATCTTTGGATCTGTTTTCCTTTCTACTACTTGTATCTTCGACACAAAGCCAAAGGCTATATCAGGATGTCCCGCATCTTCAAAGCCAAAATGGTAAGGGTGGAGGATGGGGTTTGATCCTAACATTATCACAACTTCGATACAGAACTTAATTTTTCTAAATCATCTAACTTTTCTGATGATCCATCTCTGTGTTTGCTTTGACATTTACTGACCCAGGTGAAGTCTGGTCAGTATAAATCAAGGAAAATCTTAGGATGAATTGTCATAGAAGCCTCTCTCCTGTACATTCATTTGGTTCCCTTGCTACTTCCTGTAATGCTCTCTGTCCCAAACCTGCTCTTCCACCTCTACAGTCTTACTGCCCAGGCTGCTTGGAGCACTCAGTTTGGTAGATCTTCATCATTTCAGCCCGTTCCAACATGTGTTTGCTGTCTCTGACCCAGGTCCTTGGATTCATCCTGGTAATACTGTGTTTTACTAATGTCTTCTTCATACTGTGGGAGATAAGCCAAGGAATCCCAAGGGCTCCAGTGTTCCTCATTAGCCCTGCTGTAGTGGGAATCACAATGGTAATTTTTCCTTTGTCTTGTCTGCATGTGGCCCAGCTTAACCATGTGGTTACTATAACCATGGTATGCAATGTGGTTTGATTTAGAACACAACAGGATTCCCATTCAACCTAAATGCCTATTTTCCCCTCCTGTCATTGTGTCTTCATAGCCTAGATCCTCCCACTTGTAGTTTTATTACTTGCCCTTTCTGGAGAGACATGCTTGAGTACAAAATTCCACATAATGCTTTTCAAGTTTTAGCCATTTAGGAACAGTACTGCAGCTCTGAGTATCTTTAAATGTTTGGGCAAGGAACTGATTTTTCCTTATTGTACCTGATAATTTAATAGTAATGTTTGGCATTCCATGACCAGCTATTCATTTGGACAAATTTGTACTTCCTCGCAGATCCTTGCCATGTTCCTTACCCAGGTAGAAAGAATGATGGGCATCCAGTCTTCAGGCGTCCTGTTGATTTACTGGCTGCTCTCATTTGTGGCTGCAGTTGTGATGTTTAATTCCAAAGTCCAGCATGCCCTGGAAGGAGTAAGTGAAATCACATATCTTTAACCTGCAGGGGTATGAAGTCTCTAAACAACAGGGCACTTTTGCTTCATTGATTGCGAGGTGGAGAACCAAACTCCTCTCTTAAAATATGTGCTGAGAAAAATGATTAACGACTCTTGTCATCTCTATCCATGGTATCCCTTTCAATGTAGACAATATAGTTTTCTGGGAGCTTGTCGGATTTCATATACGGATAAAAGCGAAAGAAACATGAACACCATCACTAAAAACTGGCCTTATACCAGATTTTGTATCTGCATAAATATGCTGATATATTATACATTTTTATTATTAGGGTATTTGTGGTGAATGTTTATTTGTGGAGGAGGGATGTGTAGGTTTACACATCTGATGCTTAAACATAAGTGGCTATTTTCCTCAGGTGAACAGTTGTACCTTTCTATCACAACAAGGAGTAGACAAAAATTTATGTTACCAGTGTGTTTATAGGGGAAAGATATGTGGCCACTAAACAAAAGACAGTTGGGAGCTTGCTTTTCTTGCTGTGTTGAGTGACACTTGGGCTGCAAGTCTCTTGTAGAAATAATACTTTGCTACTTCTTGCTGCCAAAATACAGCTCCAAAAACATTTTTTCCCTGATTTTTCTCTTTCTCACTCACAAAATTAATTAGAGCACCCTTCATGGACCCCCTCAGATACACCATTTATAATAAAACCTGTGAAGTGCTTTATTGTATCAACAGCTCTTCCCACTAGGTGAGCAAGGAGCTTCTGTCCTTCAGAGCACCCAAGTTTCCTTGAATAATGCTGCAATGTGGATGTCTGACTTGACTAGACTACTATGAAATCTCATAATAAAATAATCACTATAAATAATATGTCCATTATTTAGCATTTTCTGATATTCCACTTTTAGGAATTATCTATTTAAGTAGTTCTACATAACTAACAGTTTAAATAAATGCACCTCATGCTTCAAACCAAAACTCAGAGCTTATGGCTAGTAGAACAGAAGTTTTCTTAGTTGATTTCATGTGAAGGTTCTTGCCTCATTCTCAACAGTATTTTGTTTCTTAGGGTTTTCTGGAAGACCGTTTCCACCACATTACAACTTACCTTTATGGTAGCCTGGTGTTAGGAGAACTTGTGTTATTCTGCTTAGTTGATCACCCTCCCTTCTTCTCTAAAGTTGTCAACAATCCTGTAAGTATAACATAGCTTTTCATGATGCATTGCTCCATTGCTCAAACAGGAAGTTAAATTTATGGGGATACACAGGACCATGAGTATCTGGGAGATACAAGATGCATCATTCTGTGTATCCATACTCATCTTTATTTTCATTGAAATGAGTAGGTAGGGCTCACATTGCTTCCCCATGCTCTCCTGTGCAGCAGTAATCTGAGGTATGAGGATGGCAGAGCTGTGTGATTCGGAAAATAAATGTCTTGGGGTATGAAGAATGATGTTCTTTGTTCCTTCAGCTAAGACATTATTCAAAGTCTCATTCCGCAAAATCCCCCAATCCCACTGATCCTCCACCATACATTTACACTGTCAGGGTCAATGAATGGGGTGTGTGTAACTTCAATTGCTTTTTCTGGGGAAGCACAGAAGGGAATTATATTTATCTGACACAAGCCCTTTTCTATATATAAATATCACCCATGTTTTTCCTCCCATCAGAATCAGTGTCCAGAAGCCAGCAGCTCTTTTCTTTCCAAAATCACATACTGGTGGTTCTCTGGGTAAGAAAAAGATGTGGTTTTGCTAAAATATCAGAAAAAAACCCCAAACAAACTCAAAATCAACCAAACAAGCAGCATAGGAGAGGGTGTAGAGAGCCAGTAGGAAATATCTCAGCCCCTGAGTTAGTTTATACAGTAAGGATTTAAATTCTTTCTCTGGGGACTTAAGATATTATCACAAGATCAAATTATAAAGAATTAACTTAATTTCCTCAAAGTAGTTCAAAACACAAATTTCTGATTCTAGGTAATTCTCTTCCCCTTTCCAGCTACTCTTCCAGTACCCTCCCAATCTTGAAATAGACCTCAGCAATCTCAAAAGATCACTGTACAGCAACCACAGCCCTGTTCTGCCTGCAGACCTTCCCATAACAAATGCTGGGCAGGGTGAAAATAGTGAGGAGGCCCAGCCTGCTGCTTAGGAATCAGAAGTAAAATGATTACATACCTTAGGCCTAATGTCTGCTATGATAAGACCTCGTCTGCATTTCACTGAGCCACAGAGTAAATTAAACTGATCTTTGTCACCCAGTGCCCAAGACCCAACTCTCAGTATGGATTAGCTTGCAAATCCTCATTATGTTCATGGGACATAGCACGGGGATTTGAAGCAAAGCTGCTATTCCTGAACATTCATATTTATTCTGGGAAAGGACAGCCCTGAGTAGTGTTTTGTTTTATGTAAGTAGGTCCTATGTGCTCGCTATGGTGCACTAAGTTAAAGCCCATCTGTTTTCAAAATGTTACAAGGACCACAAATCCTTGTGTGCTTACCTTACAGCAGTGTGTGTGTTCTTCAGGCTCCTCTGGAAAGGCTGTCAGCAGTCCTTGGGGGTGGATGACTTGTGGCCGGTGAGGAAAGAGGAGTCCTCTGAAGAAATTGTTGCCTGGGCTGAAAGAGAGTGGAAGAAGTGTCGTAGCAGAACCCAGCAGTGAGTACTTGATGGAGAGAGTGCATCATGGGCTCAGCTGGGCAGTTTCTCTCTTGCCTATAGATGGCACAAGCAGATATGCTCACTGGTGCTGGTGTGCCATCTCAGAACAGGCTATAAGCCCCTCCATTCCCCACAGAGCGCTAGACAGACTGCTTCAGCATGTATGTAGGCTTTGAACGTAAGCTCTGCTAGGTGCTTCCTATCTGGACAATACAATAGTTGAAAGAGTCAATCCCACTGAATTATTTGTCCATTAAACAAGAAGGAGAAAAGGATAGTGTGTATAAAATGGTCCAAGTAATGCTCTATGAAAACTTGGGGGTCTTAAGCCTTCAGTGGGTGAGTGCCCAGTGACTTCCTTTGTGCAAAATCTGATTTCAAGTATTGAAATCTGCTGGAGAAGATCCTTTCATTCCTGGAAGCACAGAATTGTAAATTTTTTGTGAGAGGGATCCTTTTCTCCTGAGTGTTTTTACTGGACATGGTATGAGACCCAGTGTGAGATGTTTAAGGATTTTCTGAAAGCACAGGATTCCCAAGCTTTCTCCAATTGTGGTTAGTTTTCTCATTGCTTCTTTCTTTAGAAAAATGGAGTCTGCTACATTTAGAAAGGGTCAGAAGAGCGAAACTGGCACAGCAGAAGCTGAAGAAACAGAGGTTCTACTGCAATTAGAGCAAAGTCAGAGCTGGCCGTTACTGAAAGTGTTTTGGAGCATGTTTGGAACCTATTTCCTTCTTGGCACTGTCTGCTTAGTTATCTGTGATGTCTTCTTGTTCTCCATCCCAAAGTTACTGAGGTATGCACGTATTTCTAATGTGTTTCTATGACATGTGCGAGATTGCTGTGTGCATGAGCTCACACAGAGATGTCTGTATTCCAGCAGTGGAAAGGACAGGCTGCACTGAGCCTTTTGACAGCTCTACGTGGTCAGGAGTGTTATTGGGTGGTTCATATCACATCATTTGCACAGGCTGTCAGCCACATGCTGCAGTCTTAAGGCTTCATGTCCCCTGATTAATTCTGAAGAGCACAGCTGTGCATCCTACACGTCTTAAATAGCTCCTTTAGTCAGCTGACATAATGCTTTGTGGATTGTGTTGGTAAAACACAAATGTGCTTTACAGTATATTTTCAAGGGCAAAATCACTTTTGAGTCATTAAGAGAAGTTCTGGAAATGTCAATGACCTCCTTAAATTATGGCTCTCGATTTGCATATTACTGACAAATTCATACAATTTGGGAGCCATCCTTAACACTGAAAATGAGGTCTCCCCTGAGAAGATACTGAGATCAGAGATTGCTTCCAAACCAAGAATGGCTTAATGTCAAAAATCAGGATATTATACAGGATACTCCACGGGTTTTTTCAGTTCTTCTCCTGTTTTACTGATAAACGTCAGCCAGAGAGAATTGTCGTGGTTCAAGCCCAGCCAGCAACCTGGAACCACGCAGCCCCTCTTCCTTCCTCCCCCCACTCCCGAAGGGATGGGGAGGAGAATCGGAGGAATATAACTCCCACAGGTTGAGATAACAGCTCTCCAGTAACTAAGGTATAATACAAAACCACTGCTGCTACCAGTAATAATGATAAGGGAAATAACAAGGGGAGAGGACACACCCACTCACCACCCGCCGACCGATACCCAGCCCGACCGTAGCTTGGATCTGGGCCTTCCAGGTAACTCCCCCCAGTTTATATACTGGGCATGACGTGCAGTGGTATGGAATACCCCTTTGGCCAGTTTGGGTCAGGTGTCCTGTCTCTGCTTCCTCCTGGCTTCCCCTCCTCCCTGGCAGAGCATGAGACTGAGAAAGTCCTTGGTCAGAGTAAACATTACTGAGCAACAACTAAAACCATCGGTGTTATCAACGTTGTTCCCAGACTGAAAGTCAAAACCACAGCACTGCACCAGCTACTAAGAAGGAGAAAAAATGACTGCTATAGCTGAACCCAGGACAAGAATACACAAAAATTCCTGGCATTTCTGCATTTTTGTGTGTCTCGTAGTTCATCAGTTCTTCGTAGATTCATCAACATTTTGCTCCTGTCTTGCAGCCTTTTCCTGGAGTTCATTGAAGATCAAGAAGCACCTACCTGGCATGGCTACTTCTATGCCTTCACCATGTTCCTTTTGGCTTGTCTCCAGACTGTGTTTGAACAACGATACATGTACATGTGCCTTGTTCTGGGGCTAAGACTGAGAACTGCAGTAACAGGGCTTGTGTACAGGAAGGTGAGTCTGTAACTTCCTTTCAGCTTCATTCTTTTCTAGCCCTGTGTTGGTAGTTGTGACGTTGTTGGTACGTTGTGCTTAACAATATCAGGGGAGATGTTATTAGAAAGTGCTTTTGGGATGTAACTCTGTGCTATATTTGTCTCTGAACAGTATGCAGGAGGAATTTTACTACTTATTTTTCGGATCTTACCTTAAGGAAAAGCCAAAGAAAGGAAAGAGGAAAAAACAACATCAGCTTTCTTAGCCTGTAGATGATGGGAAAAGGAGTAAATTCTTCATCTTAAAGTGAAGTCATACCCCAGGCAGCAGCAAGAAGGAGGGACTCTTTGTAAGAAACTGTAGTGGTAGGACAAGGTAATGGCTTCAAACTTAAACAAGGGAAGTTTAGATTAGATATAAGGAAGTTCTTCCCAGTGAGGGTGGTGAGGCACTGGAATGGGTTGCCCAAGGAAGTTGCGAATGCTCCAACCCTGGCGGTGTTCAAGGCCAGGTTGGACAGTGCCTTGGGTGACATGGTTTAGTGTGAGGTGTCCCTGCCCATGGCAGGGGGGTTGGAACTAGATGATCGTAAGGTCCTTTCCAACCCAAACCATTCTATGATTCTATGTTTTCAGTACCTAGGATTTGGCATTTTTCTCTCTTGGGGTTTTTTTGGTTTGGTTTTTTTTTTCTTCTTTCTTTATAAGAAAAAGAAAGTTGTTTTATTTTTGGACCAAAGCTGCTTTTTGATGATGTCTTTCCTTTCTTCTCTACCCTCTTTAGATCCTAGTCATGTCAAATGCATCAAGGAAAGCAGCAACAGTAGGTGAAATAGTTAATCTGGTGTCTGTTGATGTCCAAAAGCTAATGGATCTGATTATCTATTTTAATGGGACTTGGCTTGCTCCTATTCGGATCATCATCTGCTTTGTCTTCTTGTGGCAGGTAAAATATGATAACAGTACTCATCAATCCCTTTCTATTCTAGGTATAAAAGGAAAATGAATTTTCAAAATTCTGCTTAGAGCAGAATTTTCCCAGCAGCATAAAACCCTATTTCTTAGAACCTGTTTTTGGCAGCTCACCAAATGGAAGTGTGAGCACTACAGAGACAGCTGATTCCCAGGAAGCTTGCAGAAGCCTTTGAGACCTTCCTTTGCTACCCAGGGTGGACTGTGCCTCCTGTCTGGCAGGATACTATGATGCTGGAAAATTAGTAGCCATGGTATAGGCTGTTGAAAAAGGATCATCCCTTTTCTAGAAATGTTGACAAGTTGAATGTGGTTGTCTGTAGCTGGAGCAGAATTAATACTATTTGCTAGTATTCATAGACCATTTGTATAAAGAATACTTTTATCTCTCTGGATATACCAGCACTCACCTCTCCAGCAGACATAAGCCATCTGATGCAACTAAACCATTTCTGATATAAAAGTCATTATGAGCCCTGTTATCCAAGACCTGTGACAAAAGTACATGGCACAGTATAATGCTACCATTTCATCTCACTAGTTGATGTAAATTCTGACAGGGTGGGTTGTTTGTGCTCCAAGAATAGTTTGTCGTGGGTTTGTTTTATAAACAAAACCTGGTTTTTGTTTTGGGTCACTTACTTGGTCCAGCCACAAGATGTCCTCCTTAAAACATCCAAGAACAGATGGAAAGAAGAAATTACTTGAATTGCCAGCTGTGCTGCTGGATCTCTTTCAACACTCATCTAGTTCCTAAAAGGGAAATGAATAAATTCAGCAGAGCATGATGACACGAGTTATCCTGCCTGGAGGGTTAACAATCCAGAGTGTTTAGGGAGCACAATTCCCAGGAAAGGCAAAAGCAAGATTACAGTAAAGCCTTAGCCATGAGGGATGTTAGGCATAAATTCAAGTAAGGCAGAAGGTGAGCAAGGGGAATGTGAAACAGTAATTTCTAGTAGTCACTGGAAGTTCTTCCTCTTCCATTTTCTCTCCTGACAGCTTCTTGGGCCCTCTGCCTTGACTTCAATTGTGGTATTCCTTTTTCTTTTGCCGCTGAATTTTGTGATCACCAAGAAGAGGAGTCAGTTTCAGGTACATTTTGCTTCATAAAAATGAAGTGCCTTACTGACTTGAATTATGCTATGGCTTAATATTTATTATTCATGCTTATCATGGCTATCTGAAGGAACATAGGGGGATCAAAAGCCTGCAATGTTTCTTGAAGTTTACAGTCAGCTCTTGCACATTGAGTCTTTTACCTGGTTTGCCACCTTTTCTGTGTTTTTTATGAGTTGTCAGTAAAAATAAAGCCCTGAAGATGAACAGCAAAATATTTCCCAGCCTGGAGGATTATGAATAAAAACAGTACACACAGCTCAACTGCAGGGAAATTTATTCAGGATTCATAGGCAGGAAGAAGGTGGTTCTTTTTTCAGAATAATTGCACTGTTAAACATTCAACCTATCAAACAATAAAACTCAAACATTTATTACAGGAGACCCAGATGAAACATAAAGATGAGCGAGCTAAACTCACAAATGCCTTTCTCAGTGACATTAAAGTAATCAAGCTGTATGGCTGGGAGAAAACCTTCATGGAGAAAGTGCTTGGTATCCGTAAGCAAGAGCTTCAGGCCCTAAAAAGATCTCAGATTCTTTTCTCAGCATCTCTAGCTTCCTTCCATTCATCAACTTTTCTGGTGAGTTCACTTTCCTGTATAAAACAAGCACTATTGCTTCCATTTCTTCTTGCACTCCTGTCTGCACAGATTTTTTGTGTGGGACAGTTAAAGATAGTATCTGCCTGGAGCCGTTGGTCTCACAGGAGCTGCTGAGTTCCAGTGGAATCAGCCACACAGACATTTGTACTGCCCTAACAGTTCCCTTGACAAGTTGTGTGGTCTGGCAGCGTGCTCCAGGCAGACTGAGCCTGCTGTGCAAGAACCACCTGGAGACCTCATGACACAGCCAATAGCTGCACAGGCCACTTTTGCAACTTGCTGTTGCAGCTCAGCCATGTGTGTTTTCAGTGGGAAATGGCTGTGCTTTCACCCTGCTGTGGTTGCAGCACCAAAACTTCCTTAAAGGAGAACAAATGTCAAATGATCAGTCTTGGTTTTGTCACCAACATCCAAGACCTTTGCTTATGATACTTGCAGGGATAGGTACTGTGTATATGCGCAATAGCCTGGATTTAACTAAATGGGTTCCAGAGTCTCTAGGAAGGGGCCTGTCACTCTTGAACCATTCTTTTCCTTGTCTGAAGCAAATGGTTTGCTTTCCCTTTGCTTCCTTTCAGATTGCATTTGCCATGTTTGCTGTCTACACCCTGGTGGATAACACTCATGTCCTGGATGCTCAGAAAGCCTTTGTGTCTGTAACACTGATCAACATTCTCAACACTGCGCACTCCTTCCTGCCATTCTCCATAAATGCTGCTGTTCAGGTTAACTGCAGGCTATGTTCCTTTTTCTTTGGCCATGAGTGTGTTTCTTACATATCACCATTAACAGGTAAACGTTGAGATTTCTTAGGGCTCTGAACGTCAGCTATTTAATTGCTATTATGAAACAGTGAAGTGCAAGGACTTACAGCTAAAGGTACTTTGTAATATTATTTTTTAGAAAGGCTTCATATATTA
>NW_009916703.1:1151-17219 GCF_000696875.1 Nestor notabilis | reverse complement strand
AGCAGGAACAGCTCTGAAGTCTTTTGGAGCCAATCATAAGCACCATTAGATCTCAGAAGTGATTCTAGTTCTGTTTTTAATCACAGACATCAGAATAGATGAGCAAAATCTATGGTAGATCAGTGGAAACCCTGCTAGCACAGGCCAGAGAGAAAAGCAAGTCATTGCCCAGCCAGAAATCAGGAAATTCATTTCCTTCTTGTACCCCAAGAAGACTGTCACAACTTTTCACATACAGGAGCAATCACTGGAAAGATTGCAGGATGAATTGGAGAAAAAAGCACCAATTTTCACTCTGTGAGCATAAGGAAAACGCAGGGAAGAATATGGGTTTTTGCTAAGCCATGTGGAAATAATGCCAGTTGACATAAGGAAGAGCTGCATTTGTCCACCTAAGCCCTACAGCATCTGCAACGTAGCACTTAATCAATGTTCTAAGTGGATCTTCAAGTTGAGTCTTCACTTTGGGTTTTAGCTCCCTTTCTGTTCTAAATCTTACTCTTTTGTGTGCTTCTTCATTTCAGGCTAAAGTTTCTTTAAACCGCTTAGCGGCTTTTCTAAATCTGGAAGAACTGAGTCCTGAGAGCTCAAGCGGAAATACTTCTGACTGTGGTGAGTTTTCGTCTTATGAGAGGAACAGCTTCCATTGATCAGATTCCACTTTTAGGGTGCCTACCATAGTCATAAGAGAAGAAAGTTTGCCTCTTACTGTCACTTTATCTCTCAGGCCTAATTATTTCTAATGATGAAATCTAATCTGGTAATTAATCCTTTCTTTTCATACTTAAGGTTCATTTTATATAATAAAAATGCACACTGAAACATAGTCACATAAATAGGGATGTATCTGTGTCTACCTTTGCATTTACAAGCGTTCTTTCTGTTTCTCCTCATATTTCAGGACAGGCAAGTATCACCATAAGAAATGGGACTTTTTGCTGGAGCAAAGAAATTTCTCCTTGTCTTAGAAGGTACAGACTTACCTTTAGTCGTCTCAATTCTGTAGGTCAGGGTGGATGCTGAATGAACTAATTCCTTGGAGCCTAAGTGAAACTAGTGTGAAATATCTAAAGAATTCTGAGTTTGCTTCATATTTAACATTGAATTCTGAAAATTATAAAGTCAGATAGAATGCAGTCTTACTTTTCTGCTTGGAAGCACATAAATGGGAAGGTTCCTATATCTGGATATGGCCTTAATATACAGAGACTACTTGCTTTACACAATTTTCTTGTCCAAATATGAAATTACAGCAATTGAAATCAAAAAACTAGAATGCAGATATTATATATGACATCACTACATGCTTATTTCAAAAGGCATTGCCGTGTTAGAGAAGAAACAGTGCTGAAAAGTTCTGATCAAGAATGTTTCTTATCCAGTGCTTTGGGCTAGCCAGTCTCCACAGTGGTGATCTGGGTTTTAAACTCAGATGGAGATGCAGATTAAGACTTTCTGGTTGGAGGCATCTTTGAAGGGATGACTCCTGCTGCAGAAACTCAATGTGATGGAAGAGTAACCCTGTGCAAGTGAGGCCTCAAGTATGAAATTAGGGGGTTTAGTTGGTACATTTTAATTGCTACCAGGCAATACCAAGAATTTTGGTAATTTTCTTTCCAGAAATTGTATCTAAAAGATGGTAAGAGACTAATCTTTTCTCAATAGGATAGATCTTACCATGCGCCAAGGCTCCTTGCTTGCTGTAGTTGGCCAGGTGGGTGCTGGAAAGTCCTCCTTGCTGTCAGCATTACTTGGTGAGCTGGAGACAGTGGATGGCTGCGTGAGCATGAAGGTAAATTTTCCACTGAGCGTTTGCTTCTAATTAGGCTGTCTGCAGGAATGGTAAGGTATTAACCAAGGCATCATGTACTGGATGAAAACCCATTTACTGCTGAATTTTAATAGAGGCAGTATGTACCAGCCCACATTTAATTATCTGAAGATGCTTAAGACTTCTCAGATGAGCCTGACCCTTAAGAATGGGAATCCTATTCCATTTCCCACTCTGACAGTGAACTGAAGTGGCATCCTGGTAAATCACATCATGTATTTGCACCTCTGTTTCTTCTCTGTAAGATAATGAGAGTGCAGACTCATGTTTTGCAAAGCCCTCTAATTCCAGATTTCTATAAATCTAACTGGGAGAGTTTTTCTTCAAAGACAGGTTCCCACAGTGTCAAGCTGAGCTTATGAAACAGATTGTTAACATTGTTCCACTTCCATTTTTATAGGACACTGTAGCTTATGTCCCTCAGCAAGCTTGGATACAAAATGCTTCTGTGGAAGACAATATTCTCTTTGGGAAAGAGATGGATGAAACATGGTTCAATACAGTGATAGATGCTTGTGCACTGCAACCTGATTTGGAGAGCTTCCCTGCAGGGCAGAAGAGTGAAATAGGAGAGAAGGTACTGGCTTAGGTTGATATTTTGGCCAGCATTTTCTTGAGTAGCTACAACTTTGGGTGTCCTGTTTAAAACACCTACAAAAGCACTAAACTTGCAGGAGGCAGGTTCTCAGTAATTTCTGAAAAGTCAGGCCATGATTTAGTGAGGTCTGAAGCCCACCTCCTGAAAGTTAACCTAACCAGAGATCAAGAGACACTTAAGACAAAAATCAACAAATCCAGGTCATTCTTAGATCCTCTTTTGCAGGAAAGTGGAGTTGCTCAAGAAAATCTGTCTCTGCATCTCAAGAGCACCATTTGGACAGAGGGAGAGGGAGGAAGGTGCACTGATGTAAAAATACGGAAGTCATAAAACTGCAGTGTAAAAATGGAGCCAACAGTTGGCAAATACACTGTTGCTTTGGATTAAAGACTGTCAATACATTTTTACAGGGAATAAATATATCTGGAGGGCAGAAGCAAAGAGTGAACCTTGCTCGTGCTGTGTACCAGAAGGCTTCAGTTTACCTACTTGATGATCCCCTTTCAGCTGTTGATGCCCATGTTGGACAGCACATTTTTGAATATGTTCTTGGACCCAATGGCTTACTGAAAGACAAGGTGTGTTATAAATCCTGAACTTTAAAAGATTGCACAATGTATCTAATTAACAGGACCCCAAAATGTTTCCAAGTGAGGTGGGTTACTCACTTTTTTGCTAGTGGCAGCAGGTACTGCTGTTAGCAACAGTGGAATGGGTAACTTCTGTAGTCCATACAGCACATGGAAGTCCTGTGGTGAATCTCACCTAGGAGAAGACTGAAAAGTTAGGTTCTCCTGAAAGACTGTCTTTATCCTCATGCAAACCACATACCTAGTTCCAGCCTTACTGCTACAGCAAGTTTATAGCTCTTTGGTCCTCCACTGACATTATCCTACTCTCTTTTTGAGATCTACTTCTAGTATAGTGAGGAAGAGCCGACTGATCTCTTCCAGCTCATTCTATCTTATCATAATGTCTAATCACTTTTGAATAGTTCAGTGGCATCTTTACAGTAGAGTTCATCACTTAAACTTAAGTATTAAAATCAGTCTTAAGCACTTCCATTCTTTTTTGCATTGGTTGCATTTTGTTATTCTTTGGTATTTCTCTGCTGTCAAGCAATCTGGATAATAAATGTGGTTACATGAGAGGGAAGGCAAAAGCAGCTCTTTTTGCTTCATGGTATTAATTGCCTACAAATACTTGATTCATTTTCACATCGTAGAAGGAAAGCAGGTAATTTCTTTCATTAGGAAGTCCAATTAAAACAGATGTCTGATTACAAATACCTTTCTCTTTTCTCTTCATGTGGATTAGTTGCAAGGATCAGAATGTAATTATTGTATTGAAACAGAAAGACTGGCAAAAAAAAAAAAAAGGTATCAGACTTAAGCAGTATTCAAAGGGCTTAACAGTATATTAGATATATAGAACATGTCCTTTGCTACCTGTGCAAATATGCTCAGAAATTTAAAAGAAAAAGAGGTGCACTCTAATTCCATTCAGGTTGACGAAGTTTTAGGCACAAACTTAATTTTGAAATAGTGATATCAGTGACAATGCTTCCCAATTAACATCATTCTACTTTAGAGCTTCAGTCTTAGGGGAATCAACAACTTGGAACCGGTCAGTGAGCCAACCAGAAGGTCCCCCTGCACACAGGGTGCTAGCCTGGGACTTCAGGTTTCAGCTCCCATCCTCACTCTTTTATGCTGTGCATGACACAAAGCAAGTTGGTTCACCCCTCCGGTCCCAAGTTCTGCACTTTCAAAATGGACACAAAGCCATGCTGCAAAGTTAAACTTCATCAAAAAGGCAGTCAGAAGTGATAGGAATAACAGAAATATCTCCCAGTTAGCAAAAAATGACACTGAGTATGTGTCTTCCTTCAGAAGACAGCTGACTGACACAGCAGGGGAACACCAGAACAATTGCAACTGTTCCCTCTTTATTCAGACTCGTGTGCTGGTGACTCACACAATCAATGTTTTGCCTCAAGTGGACAACATTGTTTTTCTGGTGGATGGAATGATCTCAGAAATTGGTTCCTACCAAGAACTTCTACAGAGAAATGGGGCCTTTGCAGAGTTCCTTCATTCACATGTTACTGCAGAAGAGAAGGCAGGTGCTGGTTTTCCAGGTAACCCAAATGAGTTGGAGTCATTCTTCCTAAGTCTATCAGTCAACTGTTTCCTTAGTATATACTTAAAGAACTGAGGAAGAAGGGGCATCTACTGCTGTTCACAGCTGGGAAGAGGGATGAGAGAATAAAACTGGAAAAGCCATTCTTAAATGTTTTTTTATAGACATTTAAAGCCAAGATCCAATCACAGTAAGCTGTCACTTTGAGTGGGGAAAAATATGCTTCTCAAGTTAGCTGACTCATCACCTTAAAATTGGTTCTTGAATAAACAGTTCTATCTTAGTAGACAACAATCATGCCTAAACAGAATTACCCACTACATGTGCTATTCTTCAAGCCTCACCTTGGTATTTCTACCCTTAGAAACAATTCTTTGTAATGAATCTTTTTATTACTGCTCTCTCAAAGGCTATACAATGCAAAATGGGCTTTAAAGCATTTTCTTAAAAAGCATTTATTTCACAGGTATAGGAGACACCAAAGGCACCATCACCTCTAGAAATGATTCATCGCACGACAAGCTCTTTAGGTAAGCTTGAAGTTGTCTCAGATACTGAAGAACTTGCTCTAAAAGCTCCTATAAGCCTACATGGAGGCTCTTACTGATATAACACAGGTTTGGGACTGATCTGTAAATTAGTAACAAGAGCAAACTAGTAAAAGTCAAGAATAAATTAAGAAACTACTCATGAATGCAGAGGTTAACTAACATTTTCTCTGTATTTCACAAGGAGCCAGAATTTGTTCCAGAGCTCACATACAAGGCACATTGGTACATTTGCTTGCTGTTCACTTCCCAGTGGGGCTGTAAGGTCTGACTCATCTCAAACCAGCCACAGCAACTGAATGTTTAACTCAGCTTTGCTCGTTGATAGCTTGGCAGAGCCCAGTCCGTGTGACAAGTATGTACAATGGTTGGGGTTGCTCTGGAGGACCCTGAAAACTGCAATCCTCAAAATAGGCACAAATACAGGGGTGAATGGGTAAGGAGATCCAGCTTTAAAATACTCATTGCCTTGGCTAAAAATTGAAAGGATTTTTGTTTCCTTTATGAAGTGACATTTCAGCCAAATCTTCTGCTATGGGAAGGGAAACCACTCCTGGAAGTCAAGACTGTACCACTGCTGCAGCCACCAAGGGAAGATTAACCAAAGGTGAAAAATCTCAGCATGGCAGGGTAAGTAAAGCACCTTCCTATAAAGGCAAAGACATACTCCATGGGTTCATTACTGACCACTCACAGCAGGCAGGTCAGCTCACTGCCTAAGTTACACCAGTGCAACTCCAGAGAAGTCAGCTGAGCTGTACAAGTTTGCCCTGTAATTGAAACACAGTCATTTCAGCATTATTTTACATAGCACCTTCTCTGCAAACTGTATCTCCCTGGATGCCCCGATCCAAGCACTGGTACCAGAATAGAAATAATGCACATACATTGCAGAGAGCACATTATGGAAATGAGAGGGAAATGTTTCACTCTAGGTTCATACTTCGATTTATGCAGCCTACCTGAAGGCGACAGGCTTACCACTGTGTGTGTACATCATTCTGTTGTTCATGTGTCAGCAAGTGGTGTCATTTTTTCGTGGTTACTGGCTCAGCATGTGGACAGATGACCCTGTTCACAATGGGACACAACAGCACACAGAGCTGAGAGTTGGAGTCTTCGGTGCACTAGGAGTTGTTCAAGGTTCGTTTAATTTGCTCACCTAGTTCTCTCTATTTCCATCTCCCTTTCGCATATCCAGGATGTTTTCTCAGAACATAAACAAATTCATACCCATGGGCTTTTAGCCTCCCAGGCTTTTGGCACCAGCCCTAAAGGTTTGGCATGCGACCTAAATCTACAGGCTCTGACGCACAGAGAGGATTTCTAAGGGATCTGAACAATATTTCCAGTGTTACTGCCTGAAATTCTACTTCATGATGTGCTAGAAGTGTTCTGTGCTTTTCAGCAGACCATGATCAATAGTGTCTTCCTCTATACTTCCTGCTTAAATTAAATGAGCTGAGCCCTCAAAAAGCATTCAGCAATGGAAGAACTACAACATTCTTATTTTTCTCTCCTGCCCCCTTGTATCCAACATCTTCTGCATACCTTTCTTCTTCTTCTTGCCCTTTACATTCCTCCAATATAAATAAATCATATCAAAGCTCAAGCGGTGGCTCTTCTCCATGCTGGACTAAATCTCAGTTTAGGTCTTTTGAGTGTAAAAGAGAGGGAAAAAGAGGAACTTGTGAAATTCTACATTTCTTTAAATCTTTCTCTTTTAAAATTACCACAATTGTTTTGGTTACTTAAAAAAAAAAAATATCTGGAAAAATCTCAGACCAAGTGACAAAAGACTGGAAAAGTTTTGAACAAGTTGAAACAAGTGGGAAGAGTTGGGTACCTTTTTGTGTAGGTGAATCTGTAGGCAGGAAAGGTAAGATTGAGTAATTCAGTGTAATTCCAGCCAAACTCATTTTGTAAAGAATAAAGAATTTGTCCTGCATGTTTAAGTTGCTGAATCCATGGCCCCTGTCAAGCTTGCTTAGAAGATCTTCTGCCCCATTTTAACTACCCTACAGAAAGGGTAGTTTACACTGCAGCTCTGAGGCTTGGCTTAATTATTATCAAAGAGAAAGTCAGCTCCTTTCACTAGTATAGTATTTACAGTACTAAGTGAAAATTGTGATATTGCAAAGCAGAGCTCCAAGGTGAGTTGGTTCAGACCTGGTGCTGTGGTTTAATTCTATCCCAGCCAAAACCAGGACACTTAGTAATAATGATTATTTTTGGTATTGCAGCCTTTGGCAGATTTGCCTCCACAGCAGCAGTCCTTCTAGGTGGCGTGTTAGCATCGCACAAGCTCTTTCTGCAGTTGCTGAGGAACGTTGCTAGATCCCCAATGGTCTTCTTTGAGCAAACATGCTTCTCCAGAGAAATGGATGCTATTGATTCTGTCATCCCTGACAAGCTGAAGTCCTTGCTGGGATTCTTGTTCAACTTGCTGGAGATCTACTTGGTGATTGTAGTGGCTACACCAAGGGCAGCAATGGCCATAGTGCCCTTGACTCTTCTTTATGCTGCATTCCAGGTAGGAACTCATAGAGATACACAGACAGGAGAGGCTGAAGCAGCAGAGCCGTGTCCCAGCAGAACGCCTCCTTCCATTTCTTAGGAGCAGAGCCATGCAGAAATTAGTTTCATCATCTCAAATTGCATCTGAAGAAGAGCAATGTCCATGGCTCTTCCCACATCACCTCAGCCTTCCAAAGCATCCCAGAGACCTCACAAAGAGGCTTGTGATTTTCTGATACCCAGATCAGACCCTACCTATATTCCTTATCTCCATTAGTGGAAATGCAATCATATGAAAACCAAAAGCATTTTACCTTTCCTCAAGAATTCCTGCACTGCTTTTTAATACATCCATGTATGCCATGCAGCTCTCCCACCGGGCTCTGAAATGCTTTACCAGCTAAGACCAATGGAAGGGCAAGTAAGGGTGCAAGTATGCCTCTGTTCTCCATCAAGCAAAGGGCTGGTCTTCAGGAGAAAGTCAGTATGAGTGTAGAGGCTTTGCAAGTTCAGAGTACCCTGGCTCCTCTGCAGTAACTAACCACAGGGTTATTCTTAATGAAGATAGGACATAACACAGGCAGAATCACTACCACACATTTTAAGGGCATCTCCTACCTGCACATGAGGTTTTGTAACACTAGTATAGTATGTACCATTGCGCTTGTTGAAGCCTTCCCAAATTTTCTGTGGAAAACCTCCATGGAGGCATAAGCCTTCTAATCACTTCCCCTTCCATTTCCCTTTGTACCAGCACTTCTACGTTGTCACCTCCTGCCAGCTGAGACGCATAGAGGCAGCCAGCAGGTCACCCATTTACTCCCACATTTCAGAAACCTTCCAAGGGAGCAGCGTGATCCGTGCTTACAAGGACCAGGAGAGGTTTATTTTGAAGACCAATTTCCTAGTGGATGAGAATCAGCGAATATGCTTCCCTGGAGCAGTTGCTGACAGGTACAAATCTGCAGTGTGAAGAATATACATATACATATATTACTCTCATGGCCTTGGTGAGTGGAGATATGAGGCCCATCATCATATGACAGTGTATGAGGCCTCTGGTATATGCAGAACCCAGCAGACAATAAAGCTATCAGCAATC
Organism: Nestor notabilis; assembly: GCF_000696875.1. Taxonomy (NCBI): domain Eukaryota; kingdom Metazoa; phylum Chordata; class Aves; order Psittaciformes; family Psittacidae; genus Nestor; species Nestor notabilis. Next base: position 8,481 of record NW_009916703.1, on the reverse strand, counting down.
AGCCACAAAACAAATGAGTACCACCAGGAGTGAGAGATGTTAAACCAACTCATCAAAGAAACTGTGTGCTGACTGCTCACATCCAAAAAACCTTGGAGAAAATCCTAAGAAGACCACAAGCCAACTAGTTTAGGCAGATTGTAGCCATTCTAGAGCTCCAGGGTAGCTAGATAAGAGCAACCAGGGCATGACAAGCTTCGTTGAGCATCCTGTACCCCAGCAGCTCCACAAGTGTTTTGCAAAGTAATCACAGATTCTGCTGGGAGAAAGGAGGAGGGCACCCAGCAACAACCCTGTACTCTCCTCCTCTTGCAGGTGGCTTGCTACAAACCTGGAGCTTCTAGGCAATGGCATCGTGTTGTTTGCAGCACTATTTGCAGCAATGGGCAGGATGTATCTTAGTCCAGGAGCTGCTGGATTCTCCATTTCGTATGCTCTTCAGGTAACTCAGTGTTAAAATAATACCATGCTTGCCTTTCATCAAAAGTAACTTGCATTTTAATTTCCGCTAACATTTAATTTTTAAGAAATCATGAATTATTTCTGTGGTTGGCTAGATGGCTTCTACCAAAGCCTGCTGTCATTGCTGAAACCCAGAGCACATGACCCCTTACAGAATGAACCTCAAACACGTGCACAAGCCATCTTTTTCCTTCTGTACCTTAACTCACACAGGGGCCTCAGCATGTTCTGAGCAACTGAAGCAAGGTTTTCAGCATCTCTCTTACCTGCTTGTAGACCAGATACACAACAGCCTAAGAAACAGCTACACATTCTTTTAGCATCCAAGTAGTAGCATATCCTTCTCTAGAGACTGGCTGAGAAGAAGCTATGTGCGGAACTGGCTAGGCTCTTTAAATACAGCTTTATAAACTTTCACAGGGATCCATGGTTATTTTTTAGCCTTTTAAGGGATGATTTCTGAAGTAATTAGCTGATAGGAGGTCTTCATAAATAAAGAATGACTAAGACAAAGTACCAGGTACCTTGGAAACACGGGTCAAGACTTATTTTATCTGCCATAATGCTTCTGTTTCTTTCTGCTAGATAACTGGTGTTCTGAACTGGATGGTGCGCTCCTGGACAGAAATAGAAAACAACATTGTTTCTGTGGAGAGAGTGAGTGAATACCTGAGGACTCCTAAGGAGGTAGCTAACCAATTATTGTTCTTACTAGTAGAAGTCAACACAGGTGCAAACAAAACAAGTTAACTTCTCTGTTCCACCTGGACAAACCCTCTAGTTTTCCCCTTCTAAAAGGCCAATTATATTTCCCTTAAAGAAAGGGCAAAAAAAGGCATTTGGTTTTTATCCAACTGACTAGATTTGTTTTATAACCTCTGATCATCATTATTTCCTTAAGACAGTTAATCATTAGATTGCCATTAAAATAGCTTGACTTGGTAACACTCATGGAATGAGCTGTATTTTCTGCCCATATTTGGAGTGTTTATTGTGCAAGTTCAGATGCAACCTTCTGATAACTGATGGCTGCTAGATAGCCTTTTAGCTACTAGAAGTCTCCAGTGCAAGCATTTCTATTCTGTAATCATTAAAATTATTTCTCCATATGCTTCCCTGAGACCCTACTAAAGGAGACTTTCACAGTCCTGTTTACAGGACCGTATAAATCTTTTTTTATTGAACTACTCAAAATGTCATAACTCTGACATGCACACAAGTGTTTATCCCCATTTTCAGTTAAGACAATTGGCATCTTTCTATAAAGTCAACATTTGCAATATAGAAGTTAGAGGCCATTTTCTGTGGTGAAAACAGTAAATAGATTGGGGAAATTTGGCACAGATGTCTTCATAAGCTGCTTGTTTCAGTATGGCTGCTCGATTTGGTAATTTAAATCAGCTTTATCCATTGCTGTTTGGTTTTATCTATTTAGGCACCCTGGACTCTGAATGACAAACCTCAAGGCCAGGTTTGGCTCACTGAAGGAAAAATTGAATTTAGAAACTACAGCTTACGGTACAGGCCAAATTTGGAGTTAGCACTGAAGCATGTCAATCTAAGCATCAAAGGGCAAGAGAAGGTAAGCAAAGCCACTTGGTTCAGAAGAGCTACAGATCATGAGCAGTGCTTTGCAGTGGTCAGATCTGGGCAGATACAGTCCCTGCCCTACACCAAGGTAGGGTAAAGTATGAACCCATCTATTGCACTGCACACCTCTCCTAGTATGAAGTAGTGTTTCCAGGATTGTTGCATGTATACATGTGACATTCTTCTGAGTGAACTTTCAATTCACAGAAGGCTAGTAGTTACATAGCAAATGAATTTCACTTTTTAAATCAAGGCCATGTTGTACCTGCTAAGTCTTGCAGTTATTCTTCCCCTCAAAAGGTTTCAAGATTCCTTTTCATACAAAACAATTATGCCTTACAAATTACTCCCTTTAGAATGCATTGTTAGACTATGTGAATCTTGAACAGCCCTGAAAATCTGATGCATGCAAAGCTGTCTGTCTTCAAATAGTCAAGAGGAATTACATGATAGATCTGTCCAACTGTGGAAAACCGTCAATATCAGAACCAAAAGTTTCCATTGCTCTTTACAGATTGGCATAACTGGAAGAACAGGAGCTGGGAAATCTACTCTTGCTGTGGGAGTGCTGCGATTAGTGGAAGCTGCGGAAGGAGCGATCCTAATTGATGGACTAGATATTGCTCAACTAGGTCTCCATGACCTTAGATCCAAGATAACTGTCATTCCCCAGGTATGAAATTAATTTCCAAAATGCTTCAGCAGTGTTGCAGGTCTTAACACCTAAGAAAAGTTTATAAAGATTCTCTGAGGGACATTTGGAAATTTCAAAGTTGGAAATAATCTCTATGCCACACTAGTCTCCTGTTCAATGTAACATTAGCCACAGATGTGCACCCACAGCACGGAAAACTGGAGAGCTCATTTTTGTAACTCATTTCAGGAGTTGTTTGTATTGTCTCTGTGTTCAGGATCCAGTCTTGTTTTCTGGCTCTCTAAGAATGAATCTCGACCCATTAAACCAATACACTGATGCAGACATCTGGACAGCTTTGGAACTGACTCAGCTCAAGAACTTTGTTGCAGATTTGCCAGATCAGTTGGAATATAAGTGCACTGACCAAGGAGAAAACCTAAGGTACCTTATCTGCAGAAAGACAGCGGCAGGGCAGTGCTGGCCTGTAGTCTAGGAGAACATGGAGCTAGTGGGACAAGGAGTCTGATTCATAAAGAAAAAAAATGGTACCCAGACATCAAATTGCTGCATTACTGTCCTGTTTAGCAGCATGAAATCAAGTCATAAGACATCAAGTGGAAGACCTTTGATACTTAATAATTATGGTGCCTTGTGTTTGTGCAGTACTTAGACCACTGGAATCCTGTTCCAAGTGCAGATCTCCTGGGGCTACAGTAATACACTCCCTTTGTTTCCTTAGGCTGTTGCATGCTGTTACCTGCAGTGCTGCCAGCCTCAATCACCCTTTCAGAGAAAGGGAACAATCACCTTTTCATTATTATTTTCTACTTAACCACATATTCTGACCACAGGAAAAACTCTCAGTTTACCATCCCTCTTCTTACTTGCAGCACTGGTCAGAAACAGCTGGTTTGTCTGGCCAGGGCACTTCTTCGGAAAGCCAAAATCCTCATTCTGGATGAGGCCACAGCAGCAGTAGATTTAGAAACTGATCTTCAGATTCAGTCGACTCTGAGGACTCAGTTCAAAGACAGCACAGTGTTAACAATAGCTCACCGGATAAACACCATCATGGACTGCGACAGGTAATATCTTCAGCCACTTACCTAAGGAGGATGAAAGACAGACACAGGCAACCTGTGTGAACTAGACAAACCACACAGTGTTCAGGAACACAATTTAATTTCTGTCCTTTTCTTTAAGCCTCAAAGCTTTGCTTTAGAGGTCGTAGGAGCTATCTTAAATCAGCTAGGCACCAGTAGGTTAATCAAAGATCATTTATTCCCACATGATACATTTCATGCTGTGTCATACCCCTCTTTGCCCCCCACTGACAGTATGACTACAGCTTTGCATCATCTTAAAATGAAACTAAACTACACATTCACAAATCTTACTCGTCTCAGTTGCCAAACTCTCCCCGCTCCCCAAACTCTGTTCTTGAACAGTCACTCACCAGAAACCTATTTCTATCCCACAGCTGTTTCCCAGCTGAAAAGCTTGGTTGAATAACAAGCAAGTACTGAAATTCATTTTAGAAATCAGTGGAAATGAGTTTATTATAGCTGCTGGTACATCCCCAAGCTTACACTTCTGTTTTTACGTTCACAGGATTTTAGTCTTGGAAAATGGTCGGATAGCTGAATTTGATACTCTGGAACACTTAATAGCTCAGAAGGGACTGTTCTACAAACTGATGGAAGAATCAGGCTTTGCATGACTCACTCAAGGAGTATGCCACAATGCCACCAATATCAGGAATAATTCATCTCGTAATTGAGTTATCTTGGTTTCACTCTAAAATGCGTTGCACAACCAAATCTTGGTTGAGCTGTAACTGCAGTGAGTAGACGAAAAGGCATGACTTGGGATGGAGGTTATTTCCATAGGAAACTTCACAATTCCATTTTCATTATGTTTCCAGATACCAAAACTTCACTCTTCTGTTGCAAGTGAACCAGTAAAAACTTAAACACCTTGTTGCTTTTATGGTATAAAAGCAAACAAGCCAAAAGACCACAGCATGTCCAGTTATACCATAAATGGAGTCCAAACAAACTGTCATACTTAAAGATTACACAGATTCTTTTTAAAAGCCAACAAGGTTTTATGGACAGCAAGCAAGAATTTAACTGGTAGCAATGAAACTTAACTGTTTACAGCTTGTCCTGAGTTCCAGACAGAACAAATTTAGTCTTTTGACAACGTCATAATGACTGCTCACCTGAACGCTGTTCTTACACAGATGCAGACTCCAAGACAGCACCTGGATCTAGTCACTCAAAGTACATAAGCATAGGGCTAGTAGGGAAGAGAAAGTGGGATGCCACCAAGCATGAGAGTATACAGGCTGCCTCTGGGCCCTGTCTCTTTCTGTGTCAGTTTTGGAGGGGCCCTGAGTGAAATCATGCTGTGCAGAGGGCTGACAGACTGCTGGAGGAAGGGAACCAGCTTAGACATGGGCTTGCTGATGCAGGAGAGAGTAACTAGGCTGGCAGTGGGCAACAGAGGGTCATTCCTTCTGCTTGAAGGCTTGGAGCAGCCCTGCTGCCAAATGCCAGTTGGTCACAGCAGAGCATGTTCAAATGCAAACACCATGTCCAAATTGAATTTGGCCACAGGGAATATGTGGGTGGTGAGAAGCATCCTCCTCTGATCCTTGCAGCATGGCACTCTGGCAGATGGGGAAAGCAGCAGGGACTGACTCATCTGTCAGCTTGGTGGTTCATTCCTGGTTTTCTTCTTATGTGCAAGTTTACCTACCACCCTGGTGCCACAGAGCCTCTGGCATGGACATCTTCCAGATGTTGCTTTAACAAACCACAGAAGCGGCTGAAAGCAAAGCCTTCCTGGGCTGCCCGCAGTGCTAAGGAGCTGCCGTCAGAGCTGTCCCCAAGTCTCTCCTCAGGAACCACAACAAGACAATGTGACAAACAATCAGACTGTGAAATACTGCTCTTTACTGTGACTTTTGTTAAAGCACTTAATTTTCTAGAAAGCCAAAATAAAACCAGAATCAAGTATTGAAATGGGTCTCTTCCGTAAGCTAAAGTAAATAAAAAGGAGTAATGGGGGAAGGGATTGGAGAGTTCAAACTGGGAAGAGTCAACCCAGACCAGCAAAACCCAGCAGTTTCTTAACCGAGAGTTGTTCTGTAGCTTGTTCACACATGTTAAAAGCAGTTAACAGTTTCTGCTGGACAAGTGCCTAAGATATCGAAGTCCAGTGTCTGCTGCCATACTGCTGCTCAAACTCCAGGAAAGGCAATTTTTTTCCCCTCTACTTTCTCCAAACATTACTCAAGGGCAGAGACAAAAGAAGAATTCAAACAACAAATCCAAGTTACAAGCACTCGAAAGGTTTCTCAATGGATCTCAAAACCGGGAGCATCTAGAAGTAGTGGGATAAAGTTAGGTATTTTTTCTTTTTAACTGAGGTCAGAGAAACAGAAGTGACCATGTTGCTGGGTAATTCCAAGACAGACATCTTTTAGCATACCATAATCTCCGATATAAACATCTTCCAAATGCTTGCTTTCCGTTCCTAAGTTGGTAATGAAGAGAGAAGGCAACAGAAGGGGAAAATAATCAAAGCATTCTTTCACATTGGTAATCTTTGAAAGGGAGCAGTTTTGCTGTTGGCCTGCACGAAGTAAGAGCAGCAAAAGTACCATCAGTTTTCACATGTCAAGCTGTGCTTGAAAAGGCAGAAGGGATTCCCAAAATTACATGTGACAAAACCCCCCATGTTTCAGATGAGCCAGAGTCCTCAGCTTTACATCCAAGTGGTACTGTAAGTAAGTGACGAACTGGGAGCTCCAGTCTCACAAGAAAAGTAATAGTCATCACAAGGAAGTTATCTGGAATTGGTTAAAGCAAAATATATAAAGGAGTTAATGCTTGGAGATACCATCCTCTCTTGAAAATCTAGTTCAAGGAACAGAAAGCGCTGCTTAAAAGGACAGGTCTGTTGGGTCTTTCCAAATGTACTTCTTAGATTAGACTATTTGACTGAATTTTGCAATTAGCACAGGAGGTAACTGCAGCAGGCTCAGAACTATGCTAACAGCCTATTTCATAAGTTGCACTGAATAAATTTTACTATTAAGAAATAGAAGCCTGCCCAAAAATCTCCAGTAATCTGGATAGGACTTGCCCTATCTACACGTTTGCAGCATTCATTTTTAATACTTACTGTGCAGCACAAGTGCAACATACACAGAGCAGCTGTGTTTAGCTCAGCCCCCAAAAAATCCACTAATCTAAAGAGAGTTTATTAACATCTCAGTGGCTTTCCAACTCTATTTTCCTCTCTGGAGCAATGAGGTCAAGGGCTTAATTAGTACTAGCACTGCTTCAGTTGTCTGTCTGATCTGGACATCAAACCTTAGGGCTTTCAATTCCAATTTACTTCTTTTCCTTTCCTTTTTCCTCCTCATTTAAGGCTATCTTAAACAAAGTGAAATCACAGCATTATGTAGGAGAGAAAAATGACATTAAAATACTTGTCCCATGCTTCCAAGTTTAATGCAATACTGAAATTGCTAAAGCTAGAAAATAAGAATGAAAGTGTCATGCATTGATTTACATGAAGTTCATGCCAAATGTAGTTTGTAAGTTGCACTCCTAGTTCCCTAGATGG
>NW_009916703.1:404-1120 GCF_000696875.1 Nestor notabilis | reverse complement strand
GAATGCCCAAATGTTAAAGGCATCAGTGACCCAGAGCACAAGCATTTCTGTACTACTCTGTGGTTAAACTACCACAGGATATCTTCAAAGATGTCTCCAGACTGGGGACAGTTTCATAGGAGTAGCTGTATTCACACACAAGACTAACTATGGTGTTACGTGCAGGTCTCCTGAAAATCCTGAACTGTTTTTTCAGCAGAATCAGCTCTTCCAGATGTGAGGTATCTTCCATGCTGCAGCAAATAACGTCAGCCAGGATATATCAACATGCACTGAAATATGATACAGTAAATTCAACAGTTTTCTCTTACTCTTTTATAAATATTAACATGTTTATAATAAATATGTTGATGTTTATTAGTATTAACAGCACCACTAGCCTCATGTGGGCTGCAGTGGCACAGACACTACTGCTGAAAGAGAAGGTACAAAACAGCAGGATCCGAACTGGCTTCACAGATCCTCAACATTTTAATGAAGAAATTGGAACAAAATGGTTTTGTGAGAACGGGAACAACTTTGCTTTAAAAGAGAAGGGTCTTTTCAAAGTTTGAAAAAACAGTCCAAACAGCAAAGAGTGCAGAATGAACTGGAGAGAGGCACAGCCTTGCTCCAGGTAAGAGCAAGAGGCCACTTACTTTTGGTCCTGACAAGTTATTTGGCACATTTTTCACAACACACACACAGAGACAGCCAGCAATGCAGTTAAATAAGGT
>NW_009916703.1:0-373 GCF_000696875.1 Nestor notabilis | reverse complement strand
CTGCTGATCTAAATGAAATTAATTGTGCCATCTTTATAAAAAAAATCAGGTTGGGGGGAGGAAAACCATGGAGCAAGGCTTCCACATGCTCTATAGGAAGTGAGAACCTACCCACCTCCAGAAGGACAAGACTATGAAGATCCTCCTGGTGGGCAGATAATTACCTCTCCACCAGGAGGGGACCTGGAGTACCAGAACAGAATGAACTCAGGCCATGCCACAACAATACACTTCAGGGAAACCCTGCTCTGCAGCAGGTGGATGAAGGTGCCCAGCTCACCTCTTTCCCAAGGACTAAGCTGCTCACTGCAGTACACAGCCTCAGAACAGTTCCTACTCCTCTCCCACATAGAATCATAGAATAGTTAGGGTT
>NW_009916702.1:5309-15364 GCF_000696875.1 Nestor notabilis | reverse complement strand
ACAGAGCCTTGGGTGACATAGTCTAGTGTGTAGTGTCCCTGCTCATGGCTGGGGGATTGGAACTAGATGATCTTAAGGTCCTTTCCAACCCTAACTATTCTATGAGTCTATAATTACTCAATTGGAAGTTTCCATGTTTCCAAGCTGCAGCACAGTATTCTTCAAATTGTGAATTTCTGCCTGCTCTGTCAAGTTGATTGGTTTCCATGACTTCAGTCACTGTTGTGGAGCATACACTGGAGCTGAGGTCTCACTTCCGAAATTGCTCTTGCTTTAGTTATAAAATGGGGTGATTATAAATGTGACAGGCACGATAATGACCTACTGCAAAATAAATCTTGGTTGCATAGTTTAAACTTGAAACACAATAAACAATAGATTTTTCACTTATGTATTTGGTTGATAGGCTGTTGGTCCTTGTGCAGTTAAAACTGTTAAGGTAAACATATTATGAAAAATTCCCCATTTGTGGGGAATTGTGCCAGTAGAAATGACTGGAAAACATGAAGTGCAACAGAAAATTCAACACAGCATATTTACCATAAAATGATTGAGACTGGTGAAATAGATAAGGTACATTTTTGTGTACAACTGCTGACAACACTGAGATAAAGATGAGAGAACAGATTTAGAGGAGGAGGTAGATGTTCCTTGGAAGATCAATGAAAAGAGATTTGATGACACATGCTGCCTTAGGGCTCTTATGTCTAAGAAATGGGGGTGGGAATAATGTTTATAAAGCACAAGGTGAGTGGGTTGCCTGTACAGTACAGAAAAGCATTGTCTTTCTTGGCATTGTCACAGCATGTGTCGTTTCATGTGTTGTTTGTGTGGACTTTGACTTCTGGGCTTCACAAATTTTCTGTCTCGGTATCATTCTGAATTCTCTGTCATGACAGATTGTAATCTATCCTGCATAAGTTACAGTTGGGACTGGGTGGCTTTATTTAGCAGATTCATATTTCTTTTTTGATACCTTATTCTGAATTTTTCAGTGGTTTCTTTCTGAGTTTCTACTCTCAGATTGCAGTTACAACCTCATATGTAAGCCTAAGTCATATCAGCCTTTGAAAATAATGAGATTGGTCCTCATCCTTAGACCATTCACAATCATAGAATGGTTTGGGTTGGAAGGAATCTTAAAGCTCATCCAGTTCCATTTTTTCTTTCACCTTTTTATCTTTTTGTTCTGTCATATAAAACCCACGATCCCTTTGCTCCTTTTACATGAAGTAAACTCCAAATTTGCTTTCACAGTCCTTCTTACCTGGCTTTAGAACTGTTCATTGGGAAACATTAGCCATGGGTTTCTTGCAGCCACACAGTGCTGCAGATAAACTGAACAGTAATTTTTCATGTTCTTCAGCTGCCCTGGCCATATAGAAGCTCTATGTAGGGCAGGACCACTCCAGCCCTTCTTTCAGGCAATTTTTTAACTTGTTCTGCTTTGCTCTTGGAACGATGGCCCAGTAATGAGAACAACCAAAGTGTATGACTTTGTTCTAATTGACTGGTGGTGTAGAACGTGTACCACAGTCATTCTGGATGACTCTTAACAAATCCTAAATGTGTGATTCCTCGTAAGCAATGCTACCAGACACCCAGGATTCATTTATAATAGTCTGCTTTACTTTCTGAAAATAATTTCTGAATGTGTATATATGCAAATCAAGTCTACTGTGTGTGAACAGTGATTTCAGTGCATCAAGCCTGGTAAACTGCTTCTGTACAGGAGATCTGCACAAGAAATGGGGTGGAACCACTCGCTTCCTGACCAGGAAATCCCATGACTGAAATAAAGAGCATCTGCTGCCACGTTTAGATGCAACAGAGCACAATTTAAAAGTTTGTTTAGATGTAGCATTCCCACTGAGAGAAAGAATTACTACCTTTAAAAATATTGACCTCAAATTTTAAGTACCAGGAATTTTGCAGACCACAGATGTCAGGAGGGTGATTGCTTATTTGCTTTTTGCTGCTTTCCTCTCTTTGCCTAACAGCTTGCTCAAATAAATATTCTACTGGTAGGTCCCCCTGCTGCACTTTGGAAAAGCAAATCGGCACAATGTAGTAGAAGAGGAAGAAGAAAACCCTTGAGGTTGATGACAGCACTGAAAAATAAAGGAAGAAAAAAGATCAGTCAAAACCGTTCTGCCCTCACACCCAAAGTGAGTCATGTAGTGTCAACTCATTCTTTAAAATATTTTAAATATTTAGTTTAACTATTTTTCCTTTTAATTTGGATAATTTTCAAAAATTACTTTCGTGAGTGAAGTATATGATTTTAAAAAATATATCTCCTAATGCAAATTATTATGGTGTATCAAACTCTTTTGTAAAGAAGACAATAATCAGTATTTGAGATGTTCTCTTTTCATCTCAAAGTATTAGTTTAATTGAATTTTGAACTTAATATTTACAAATTGAGTTCAAATTAACTTTTTCTCTGAGACTATTTTTAATAGACGTGCTGCTTATCAGCAAGGGTGAAAATAAAATCCAAAAAATAGAGGGCAGAGAAGAAACACATTTTTCTCCTGTAGAGAGGACTAAAAAAATATACCCAAATTTTCATGTCAGAATTTCTTTAAAAATCAGACTGAAGATGGAGGGGTTGCATCTATTTATGGAAATGAATTGTAACAGCACTGAACATGAGATACCTCACAGAGGTTTAAATCACAGGAGTATGGAGCATACTGGCTTCTGACATTTCCGATTGGCATGCCATCCTCCAGGCTATGCCTGCCATAGCTTAATAAACTTCTTAATGTTGCCAGCCTAGTACCTGTAATTATCATGAAACAACTAGGAAATCTCTTATTCCAAAAATGAAAGTGAGGCATATTTATTTACAGTTGGTATTTACAACTGCTGCAGCTTGTGCTGTACAGGTTTACTGAGTGCTTTTGTTCCTTCCCTCTCCTCAGTGGAAGGAATTCCCTTTTTTGTACTGCACCATTTGTGAATTAAGGGCAGTTTTAATCTATTCAACTTCTGCAATTAGCTTACTTCCAAAAGTCATCCTCTTCCTTATTTTCTCTTCACTATGTCTCTTTGATGCTTCATCGTTGCTTGAGACTTTGTTCCGATTGACTCTGAACATACAGCTCTATATCAGAGAATTGTTCCCTAAAAAACCCAATATTTTTGCCCTTCCTTTTTCCCTCTTCTAGATACTGATATCAACATTCAATGAGCAGCATGTGCTTTTCTGCTGCTGAATTCAGAACTCACTGAATGCAGTTACTATCAGTGCTCCTTCCTCCACCTGTGCCAGCAATACAGTTTAAGTGTAGCCAGATCTGTGTTTGCTGTTCTTAGAAGAATGCAACATGGTGGAATGCAAAAGGTTTTTTCCAAGCTGCTCTTACAGTATCCAAGCAGAGTATAAGCACAGACACTGAAGCACAATGATTCTTTCTTTCATTCCTTTCTTCCTACTGCAGTCATTCTGAGACAATGATTATTTCACTTTCTGAGGTAATTAGTTTTGTGATTAAATTAGGAGCACCTGATCTGGTGGAAGGTGTCTCTGCCCATGGCTGGGGGTTGGAACTGGATGAGCTTTAAGGTCACTTCCAACCCAAACCATTTTAGGATTCTTTACTGATTGGAAGGCTGTTTAGCTAAGAAAGCCTTTAACTTGACTCTAGGGAGTCTAAAATGAGTTCACTTTTTTCTGGGGTTAAAGCTAGAAGCTTCATAATGCTAAATGAACATCAGTAAAAATAGATACTGAAATGATGGTGCTGAGACAGAATGGTTAAGTGCTTCCCAACAACTCCACAAGCACTGGTAAGTAGAAAATATGTCAGAATTTCTGTGCATTTTGTAATGATAAAGTAACTTGTGGTTTTGAAAACTGTGTTCTTGACTATTTCATCATTGTAGCAGTCACAAAATGGACTTTCCCAGGAGAGGTTTTGGACCAGGTATCAGAACTGGGACCTGTAGTGGAGGCACTGCTTGTGTAGTCAAACACAAACATTGACTGAATTGCTGCTTTCACTCAGGGAAAGGTGAAGAGAACCACTCAGGGTCACAAGACCTGGAAGGATTATAATGGGTCTAAGCTATCTCTTAAATAGGGTGGCATATTTAAGTGTCTTTCCTTAGCCTTTGCTTGGATTGTGCTTTTTTACCTTCACCTGCAGTCTTGTGATTTTTGCTTTGCTCTTGCTGTATCCTTCAAGAATTTCACAAGTAAATTGGAAATAAGGAACTGTTTCTCACAAATAATAATGCTGTTGTTCTTGATTAGTAAATGAAACTTCCTGAGGGAAAAAACCCTATTACTCAACACAAGTAACAGTCCAGATCTGACCCTTGAATTTTGCCTATTTTAACAGGGAAACAAAGACAGTTCAGTATTCTGAGGTGGGAGGGACACTAAGCCACTAATTTAAATATGATGTGGGCTCTCTAGAGTGTAAATCCCAAGGAAGATGAGCACAATATCTACTGTGGGAAGGAGATGGAAAATGCAAATTTCAGGTGATGGTAAATGTTATTGATGTTTCATAAACAGGTAAAATCCCACGTAGAATTATATTTTTATCTACTCCCTCTTCAAATAGTGTTATATAGGAGCAGCTGTAAGGGCAGGTTATATCTGTCTGATTTGCTTTCCAGCTTGCTTGTGCAGCACTGGAGTGTTTAAGAGATGGATAACTGCAAATTATATTTTATGTTAAGAGATATATGTTTTTTTAATACCTATAAAGGTAACTTAGCAAAATAAGTCTTTGGATCTCAATCTGAACTTTGTTTTCTGAACTCAGCATGAAGTGTGTGTCCAGTATGTGTCCTTAAGAATAAAGGAAATGCCGGAATCAAAAGTCTATATATAGCAGGGTTTCAGCAAGTTGACTATTAGGGTCAAAAGCTGAAGCTACATATGACAGGCAGTTTATATGGCTAGGTTAGCGTATTTATGAAGACCAACAAGCAGGCAGAAGGAAATAATTTAACAGTGTCACCTCTTATAGCTCAGTAAAATGGCAGCCAATGTAACCTGTGAAGAGCTTACAACCAATAAAATTAATAAATTAAACCTGAACATTTTAATTATGTGGAGCCCAATCTCCTGGTCTGTTAGAGACTGAATAATTATTTTTATCAGGTACAGGAAATCTTTTAATAAAAATAATAATATCTTTAAAATATTAAACTCATATATTATTACATGAAGTATTTAATTTGTCTTCCTTATATGTCCAAAGGGGACAATTACATAGCTGAAAATTAACTTTTATTAAATAGGGATTTGTGAATTCAGTGAACTGATAACACAGGAATAGTGAGGCTCAAAATCTTATTACATCATAACTTTAAATTTCTTTTTCTCTTTTAGATTTATCTATCTTGCACAGACTCAGTTATCAAATGCAACACTCTAAAAAATGGCAGATACTCATTCCAAGACTGTTATTTTATTGGAATCAGTTTTGCCAACAAATTCTGGAGTCCGTCATGAACCATGACCTTTACACTAGACTCTGAAATTATGGTAAAAACGGATTTGTTCTTAGGGTCAAGATTTTACAGTACAAACGTCCATACTTGTGATGAAGCGCAAAGAAAGTACGTATTGCTGTTTGTCTGCCCATTAGCTGTGACACAAGCACACAGCAGCCTGCTATCGCTGATTTTTCTGTACACAAAATAAATTGGTAGATGTCAGAGTGGATTTTTCAAGTGGAATGTTAAGCTCTTTAATGAAGTGATGTAGGAAATGGTTCTAAGGAGTCCTCTCCAAAAGGGGAAAAGACAGCATGGGAAAAATGGTCAATTGGCATACTTGGAAGGGTGATAAAATTGGTCAACTGTAGTAGGGAGACAGCCTCTTATTGCACATGAAATATGAGGCAGTAATAGGAAAGTTGAGGAAGGATATTAAGCATGTGGTAGCATGTGCTACCGGTTAGGTGACAGCTGGCCTTGTACCTGCAGTTGTGTCTTCATTGTGTCTGCTTCTGGCTTTGAAGATAGTGAACACTGGAGAGGTGGCTGACAGCTTGCTGAAAGAATGAATAGAGGAATATAAAAGGAGAACTAGAAGGATGCAAAGTTTTGGACAAAAAAGTTTGAAGTGGCTGGCAGACTAAGTGGAATGTGGGTGGAAACCTCATTCTAAGGTTTGAGCAGGAACAGATTGTTCAGAAACATAGCTGGAAAATGCCCTTTATCTATGTCACACTGAGATGTTCTGTGCTGATCTGGGAAGAAACTGATGGCCCAGGCCAGTGGTAAACAGAGACCTTGGGCTCACTGCTGAAATCACCAGTGGAGAATGTACTTGCATGTTAGAACTGGTCTAAAGCCCCTCATTCATCTCTTGGAAGTTACCAGATAGTCTATGGTAATTGCAGTGTCTTTTATAAGTAAGATAAATCTTGAATAGGTCCTGCTAGAAGGCAGCCTTGACTTTAAATCTATTTAAAAAAATATGTATTAGAGGGGAAAAATTGTAAGCTATCCTACAGCCCGAAGCAAGATACTTTTATCTCTCTGCTGTCATATCTAAATATCTGCTGCAGATCTTTGGCACTGGAAGAAACCCTGCCAATTTAGAGAAAAGGTTTCTTATTTTTCCCTTCAGAGCCTTGTAAGAAAATTAAGGGGGTAGTGGATCTTTTTTTTGAGACTTTCAGAACGTATCTACAACTGGAAAAAAAAAAAAAAAGACAACAAAAATGATTGTTTAATAGCCTTTGTAGAGCATTTGAAGATTTTTGGTCCTGTTCCTGCACAGATAACTAGAACTTTCTCAGTATTCATCAGGGAAGATTTGAGAAAAAGAGTTTGAATACTTCTCCACAGTTTGACTCCAAAAGGTAGAACTTCGAGGAAAACATTAAGGCGCACCTGGCAGAGCTCCAGGGGAAATGTTTGACCCTGTCATGGCCTCAGCCATGATTTCTCATGAAAAATTCTTTCTCCATTCCTAGCACCTTTTCATCATCAGAGAATGTATTTAAAGGAAAAAGTATTAACTTTTCTATACATACAGAAAAATACAGTATAAAGCATAGTAGAAATCCTGTAAAAACTGCATATTTTTTTAAATGTAAATTTATTCAAAACCACCTCCAAGAAAAATTGCACATTTTGCCTGAAATATTCCTAACAGAGATTTTCTTCTATTGAAATACAAGGGTATGTCCACTGGAGCTATTAGCCTTCTTTTTGAAGAATTTCTTTTAATTGAAGCGCTGTCTGGTTGTTTTCAAAACTGTTTTTTTCTTCACACAGGAAGGCCTGAGGCCAAATTTTCAGCCTCATGAGGTATTCCTTTGTCTTTTGGGGATGGAGGGAATAATAGACTGTTTAAAGAATTGGATCAGACCTCCAGAGAACTTACAGAAGTTGATGCTAAGCAAGACCATCTAAACTCTGTTTGGCAGCTTCATTACTCTTAATTCATTCTGGTTTTCATCCAGCAAAGCTGATACTTTAGTTTGGCAAATATTTGAGTTATTTGCTAAAACTTTCACTTGTACCTTTTGAGAAGAATCTGCTTTCTATTTGCAAATATTGCTGTGGAGATGCATAGCTGCGTAAGATGTCAGTATACAACAAATCAGATGGACCTATTCCAGTGCAAAATTGGGTGAAATTTATCCATGAGAATAAGGAGGATGAGAAACTCTAGAGGAAATCCCAACAGAGACTTTCCAAAACTGGGTTTAAATAGGATGAGGGAACCTAGAGCTGTAAAGAGGGGATGGAAAAAGCAGTGTTTTTCAACCTGTTGAATGAATTCTGAAATATTTCTTATGCCAAGTTTACTATTAGTACTGAGTCATGTTGACAGCCATTGATAGATCAGAATTTGTAGATGCCTCCAGGGTCAGTTGTTGTTATATTAACGTTTGTATGTCAGTCTATAACTCTGTGTGACACGCAGTATTAAAGCTTACAAACTAACTTAATCTGAAAAAAATAACATAAAGTGACAACAGTCCAATAATGTGTTTCTCTCCCATTAAAGTGGAAAGACTGTCACTAAGTAAAGCTTCTACTTTGATTATGATGACTGACAGAATCTGAGTGTTTGGATTCTAGTTTAAGTAGTGGCCATACTGTCTAGCTGGTTATATATAGCACCCAGAGTTCTTGTCTATCAAGGTAGTAACTGGAGTCATGAGAAGTTTACAGACACCCTTGTTATGGGGACTGTTGGCCTCTAATAAGCAGAAGTGACTGTAATTTGTTTCAGAGAATTTGTTTTATGAAAAGCTCTGGTAGCACACTGAGGTAAAATATTGTAGGTAATAAAAACAGGGGATTTCTGGGGTGATTTCTTCTCCCAGAAGTGGGGAAGACATAAATATCACATGTAGAGGCTTAAATGGAAAAAAGTTAACCATTGTGTTTTCAAGTTGCCTCAATAACCTGACTTCGATGAAAATTATTTTGTAATTATTTCAGCCAAGCAAATTTTATTTCCATTGCATATGTGTTAGTATATTATCATAAGATCTTACATTAGAAACCAGAAGATGGCTAAATATTTGCTGGTTCAGGAAGATCCTTTTCCAATGTCATCATAAACTGGCCTTTACAGGAAATGTGTATTGGGTGAAATGTCCATGAGGTTCCTTGACAATGAGCGTGGTTATTAAAATGTGGGGGATTTTTGAGCAGGAGGAAGGGGATGATTTGAAAACCGTCTTTAATCTAGAAGTAACTTAAAAGTTAAGCAAGCAAATACTACAGTCTCTGCATCTTGATATCTGAGTAGGTGGAATAAACATTTCGTAAAATGATTTTATGTGAATCCTGTCTTTCAGTTCAATGTCTTTCTCATTGTTTTCACAAGTTAAGACTTTACTATATGATGCCCTTGACATCACAACAGAGTACTGTATTCAGAGAGAAAACTGCCTTCACCAGTTTCTTCAATCTTTTATTTCAGAAGGCTGCCCTTCAGCCTACTCCTGTTGCAGTCCCCTGTCAGTGACCAGTTAATCGTATCATGTTTTCTTGTACCAAGAAAAAAAACTTGTCTACACTACACTGACGACGTGGTAATCTCTAGTCAAGATAGGCAGTCCTGTTTGATTGCCTGATAGTTTTATAATCTCATTGTGGAAAGAAGTTCGTATCATTAGCCTGACTGAACATGCTGTCAACTGATAGGGAACATAATGTTTGAGCTTTGTGAAAAGAAAGGATGATTCCGGTGTGTCCTTGTCAAAAAAAATAACAAACCAACAAACAAACCCTCACCTTTCCCTGGTGTACTGTGTAATACTAAAAACAGAAACAAAACCATGTACATACCTTTCTAGGAACAACAGATACTATGTTTATCATTTTGCTAGCACAATTGCCAGTTGGCAGCATTCTAGCAGGATGGTTCCCACAGAAAGGTATTTTGGATAGATGCCAGTGTAAGGCATCCAGAACATACTTTGGAAGTTCACTCTTTACAACAGCACCTTAATTTCAGTAGAACTTCATGGTCTAAGGAAACGCATCACAGGTGGCAATGGGGGCAGTGTGGACTTAGAAAGATGGGGAGGAAAAACCTCCAGTATACCGAAGCCAAAAGACACTTCTGTAAGTGAAAACTGTTTTGGTTGTTGAGAAAAGAATTTGCTGTTGAGTTGCCAGAAATCCTGCTTACTTGGCAATAGCTTTACATTAATTGCAAATTAATGTAGATGCTAGTGCTCCATAGCTTTAAAAGAAATGCAGATAAAGGATGCAAATGGCAGAAATATGATGTGCTGTGCCTTCGTGTAGCTTTATGCATTTAGAATCCAATATTGCTCATAGTTTTTTAAAACAATTAATGGGAAGGGAGAAGCAACAAATAGACATGGAAACACTGACTTTCTGTGAAAGGAAGAATCTTATTCTTTTGGATTTGGAAGGGCATTTGGAAATCACATGCAGTAGCTGCAAGGCTCATTTTAAAAAGAAATCAAAACAAGAAAACTTCCTTCAGGCCTGAGACAGATGGTTCTTGTTTGAGTGAAGCGTTCTTAGAAAGCTTGGGCAGGAAAAGAATCATTAGGAAGCACTGATTCTGAGAAGGCGTA